>NC_084628.1:36194149-36204149 GCF_033978795.1 Nerophis ophidion | reverse complement strand
ACTTATTTTCCACCATAATTTACAAATAAATTCTTTAAAATTCTTACAATGTGAATTCCTGGATTTTTTTTTCAGATTCTGTCTCTCACAGTTGAAGTGTACCTATGAGGAAAATTACAGACCTCTGTCATCATTTTAAGTGGGAGAACTTGCACAATCGGTGGCTGACTAAATACTTTTTTGCCCCACTGTATATATATATATATATATATATGTATAAATATATTCTAGACAAACTATTCAAGAAAAATGTCTCTGTTCAAAAATAAGTCTGGGCCTAACACTATGTGCACACATTGGCAGCTCGCTCATTTCCTGACACCTTGCCTTCAAGTGTTTGTTGCTTGGAGATAGTCAAGGCGCTGGTTGCCATGGCAGCCCTCTTATATACGCTATGTTTCATAATTGCCAGTTGCCATTTAAGAGCAATATTAAAAGGATATATTTTGTCAACCTAATCAATTCTATTAACATGGTTTACATTCATTTTACATGAATGGATGGATGCTCAAAACTGCTTATACGGTGTGGCTCCTAATTATGCGTGGTTGAATATTGTGAAGCCCAAATTAATTAATAAACTGGGCCAAAATTTTCAGGTAAAGGGATTTTTACAATACCCAAAACAAGTGAAGTTAACACTTTTAAAAACAGAATACAATGATTTGCAAATCCTTTTCAACTTATATTCAATTGAATAGACTGCAAAGATAAGATATTCAATGTTCTAACCGAGAAACTTCATTTTTTTTTTTTTTGTGCAAATAATCATTAACTTAGAATTTAATGGCAGCAACACATTGCAAAGAAGTTACATTTTTACCACTGTGTTACATGTCAATTCCTTTTAACAACAGTCCGTAGACGTTTAGGAACTGAGGAGACACATTTTTGAAGATTTTCAGGTGGAATTATTTCCCATTCTTGCTTGATGTACAGCTTAAGTTGTTCAACAGTCTCTGTTGTGGTATTTTAGGCTTCATAATGTGCCACACATTTTCAATGGGAGACACATTTGGTCTTACAGTCTAGTACCCACATTCTTTTACTATGAAGCCACACTGTTATAACATGAATCTTGGCATGGTCTTGCTGAAATAAGCAGGGGCGTCCTTGATAACGTTGCTCGAATGTCAACATATGTTGCTCCAAAACCTGTATGTACCTTTCAGCATTAATGGTGCCTTCACAGATGTGTAAGTTACCCATGTCTTGGGCACTAATACACCCCCATACCATCACAGATGCTGGCTTTTATACTTTGCGCCTGGAACAATCCGGATGGTTCATTTCCTCTTTGGTCCGGAGGATACAACGTCCACAGTTTCCAAAAAAACAAATTGAAACATGGACTCGCAAGACCACAGAACATTTTTCCACTTTGCATCAGTCCATCTTAGATAGAGCTCGGGTCCAGCGAAGCCGGCGGCGTTTCTGGGTGTTGTTGATAAATGACTGTGGAGGGGCGCGGTCGCGCGTCCCCTGCGGGCGGGGTGTGTGCAGGGCCGGCCATGCAGCAGCCAACAGGTGAGTGGATAATCTCAGCTGGAACGAGTTTTCTAATCACCTGTTCCCTTTATTAGCAGGACCGGAGACCATGAGGGGGCCCTTCTTCGTGAGGACAGAGGAGACTGAGAGGCTGAAAAGCAGAGAGAGTGAACACTGTAGAAAAATAAACCCGATTGCCGAAAGCAGAAAAAGAGGGTCTTTGGAAACGAATGTGAATGTGAATGTAAAATAAAAACTGTTCTGGTAAAGACGCGTGTATCAAGGATTGTGGTCCCAGTGATCCGCTAGGAATCCGGAGGGGAAGAGGAAGACCTCCACAATGACTTTCGCTTTGCATAGCAGAGTTTAACTTGCACTTAAAGGGGCGGCATAGCTCGGTTGGTAGAGCGGCCGTGTCAGCAACTTGAGGGTTTGCAGGTTCAATTCCCGCTTCCGCCATCCTAGTCACTGCCGTTGTGTCCTTGGGAAAGACACTTTACCCACCTGCTCCCAGTGCCACCCACACCGGTTTAAATGTAACTTAGATATTGGGTTTCACTATGTAAAGCGCTTTGAGTCATTATAGAAAAGCCCTATATGAATATAATTCACTTCACTTCACTTCACTTCACAGATGTAGCAACCAACTGTAGTTACTGACAGTGGTTTTCTAGAGTGTTCCTGAGCCCATATGGTGATATCCTTTACACACTGATGCCACTTTTTGATGCAGAAGGTCCGTAATATCGCGTATGTGTAGTGATTTATCCAGATTCTCTGAACCATTTGATATTACAGACCTACAGATGGTGAAAATCACTTAATTCTTTGCAATAGCTCGTTGAGAAATGTTCTTGAACCGTTCGAAAATTTGGTAAGGTCTATTCAGATGTACTGGAGAGGAGGCTACGCCGGATAGTCTTACCTCGGATTCAGGAGGAACAGTGTGGTTTTCGTCCTGGTCGTGGAACTGTGGACCAGCTCTATACTCTCGGCAGGGTCCTTGAGGGTGCATGGGAGTTTGTCCAACCAGTCTACATGTGCTTTGTGGACTTGGAGAAGGCATTCGACCGTGGGGAGTGCTTAGATAGTATGGAGTATTGGACTGTCTGTTTGTGGCGGTCCACTCCGTGTATGATCAGTGTCAGAGCTTGGTCCGCATTGCCGGCAGTAAGTCGGACCCGTTTCCAGTGAGGGTTGGACTCCGCCAAGGCTGCCCTTTGTCACCGATTCTGTTCATAACTTTTATGGACAGAATTTCTAGGCACAGTCAGGGTGTTGAGGGGATCCGGTTTGGTGGCTGCAGGATTAGGTCTCTGCTTATTGCAGATGGATGTGGTCCTGATGGCTTCATCCGGCCAGGATCTTTAGCTCTCACTGGATCGGTGAAGCAACTGGTATGAGAATCAGCAACTTTAAGTCCGAGGCCTTGGTCCTCGCCCGGAAATGGGTGGAATGCCATCTCCGGGCTGGAGAGGAGACCCTGCCCCGAGTAAGAGGAGTTCAAGTACCTCGGAGTCGTGTTCATGAGTGAGGGAAGAGTGGATGGTCAGATCGACAGGTATGAGAATCAGCATCTTTAAGTCCGAGTGCATGGTCCTCGCCCGGAAATGGGTGGAGTGCCATCTCCGGGTTGGGGAGGAGACCCTGCCCCGAGTAAGAGGAGTTCAAGTACCTCTGAGTCTTGTTCATGAGTGATGGAAGAGTGGATCGTAAGATCGACAGGCAGATGGGTGCGGCGTCTTCAGTAATGCGGATGCTTTACCGATCCGTTGTAGTGAAGAAGGAGCTGAGCCGGAAGGCAAACTCTCAATCTACCGGTCGATCTACGTCATACTTGCCAACCTTAAGACCTCCGATTTGGGGAGGTGGGGGCGTGGTCGGAGGTGGGGCGGGGGCGTAGTTGTGGCGGTGCGTGGTTGGGGGGTGGGGTTAAGAGGGGAGGAGTATAAAGCTAGAATTCAGCAAGTCAAGTATTTCATATATATATATATATATATATGTATATATATATATATATAAATAAGAGAAATACTTGAATTTCATTGTTCATTTATTTACACATATACACACACATAACACTCATCTACTCATTGTTGAGCTAAGGGTTGCAATGTTCATCCTTGTTCTATTCTCTGTCACTATTTTTCCAACAATGCTGAACACCCTCTCTGATGATGCATTGCTATGTGGCATGCACAAAAGTGCTTTCATCAAATGCACTAGAGTCTGGAATCTTCCATCTCTCTGTAGCATGGCCCAAAACCGGTCAATCTTTGCTTCCTGAGGAAGATCTTTACTTCCAAGCAATTGGTAGTCCACTACTTCTTCTCGGAGGCTATCCAGGTCCAATCGCAGCTGCGGTTTGGAACTTACAAGCGTATTTCTTCATCTTACTCGTCGTAGCATCGCCATGGCTGTATATTCATCGTTCTGCTGCACTCTCTAAAAGCCGTAGATGTTATTGTCACATATGCATGTACAGTAGATGGCAGTATTATCCTGTTTAAGAGTGTCACAACATTGCTGTTTACGGCAGACACATTTCTTCACGGTAGACGAAAACGTGACTGCTGTTGTTGTGTGTTGTTACCGCGCTGGGAGGATGTTAATGAAACTGCCTAACAATAAACCCACATAAGAAACCAAGAACTCGCCCTCGATCCTTCTACAGTTATAACGTCATTGGGCAGGCTCGCTGTTTATATTGCGGGAAAGCGCACATGAAAACAGGCTGTCGACACGCCACTCAGGTCCGCACGGACGGAGCTGGAGGGGGCGTGGCCTCCAGGTTCGCCTGAATTTCGGGAGATTTTCGGGAGAAAATTTTTCCCGGGAGGTTTTTGGGAGAGGCGCTGAATTTTGGGAGTCTCCCAGAAAATCCGGGAGGATTGGCAAGTTCCAATCCTCACCTATGGTCATGAGTCTAGGGTTAATACCAAAAGGACAAGATCACGGATACAAGCGGCCGAAATGAGTTTCCTCCGCCGGGTGGCGGCGCTCTCCCTTAGAGATAGTGTGAGAAGCTCTGCCATCTGGGAGGAACTCAACCACCCGAATGCCTCCCTAGGGAGGTATTTAGGGCACGTCCGACCGGTAGGAGGCCACGGGGAAGACCCAGGACACGTTAGGTAGACTATGTCTCCCGCCTGGCCTGGGAACGCCTTGGGATCCCCCAGGGAGAGGTGGACCAAGTGGCTGGGGAGAGGAAAGTCTGGGCTTCCCTGCTTAGGCTGCTGCCCCCGTGACCTGACCTAGGATAAGCAGAAGATGAATGGATTAAGTTTTCAAGTTCGAACATTAAAAATCTTGTCTTTGCAGTCTATTTAACTGAATATAGGTAACCATTGAATTTTGTTTTTATGTACCGTTTACACACTGTGCCAACTTAACCGGGTTTAACTTTTGTATTTGTGAACTAGTTACCTCCAGGCCGAGGTAACGAAGATTATTTAAGGATGATGGACTATAAAGGAGATTGTTAAAATGATATGAAAAATGGAATCTAGCTCTCTGTGATGTCATGGTCATTGTCAACCGGTATATTCACAACACAGCAGAGAAATAATGTTAAATGGTCTCTATTTATATAGCCCTTTAATCTACCTGGAATGATACCCAAAGTGCTTTTTAGATCATGCAACATATTCACCCATTCACACATACAGAAATTGTCATGACCCATCAGGAGCAAGGGTAAAGTGTCTTGCCCGAAAACACAATGCTTGTGACTAGCATGGCAGGAGAAGTTGGAACCGAACCTGGATCCCTCACGTTGCAGGCACACAGCCACTCCACCCCCAATGGTTGTTATAGCAGTAAGCAGCAGAACCGACATTTTAGATAAGAGTTCAATCAATCAATCAATCAATCAATGTTTATTTATATAGCCCTAAATCACAAACGTCTCAAAGGGCTGCAAAAAGTGAGAATTGGAAACAAACTACATCGGGTGGTAGCCTACAGACTGATAAAATAGTTGTCATTAATTACACATCAGTAATGTGAAATAATTGTTCCGGAATACGAAATAAAAGACGTTTGTGTCCAATTAAAGTCTCTTGCCTCTTTTGACAAGTTCAGCAACTCAATATTTCTCCCCCTAAAAAAAAGCTGTTTCAGCAAGCCTCAAGGTTTATTAAAAACATTTTTTGTCGATGAGCAACTTTATATTGTCCCCATTTTAATAACACCTCCTGCATGGGTGGACCCGTGCGGGTGGACAAGATATCCAATACTGAATTAGAACCCAACAATAATAAGTAATGTTGACATGTATTGGACCTCATTATATTGTGTGGAGTACATGATACTGAAATGGTGCGTGATATATTGAAAGAGAAAAAGTAAGTGTATTTCAACGTGTGTTTTTTATCCTTGTGTGGTGTTCGGGTCTGTGGGACCAGTTATCGATTTTTTTCAAAAGACAAATGATACAATTAATTCATTTATCAAACTGAGACTCACTGACTTTGGCTCATTTTCTGTGAAGAACATATAACAAAACATATTTAACATTTGTTTGTACATATTTAAACATATTTAATGACCATACACCATTACATATAAGATGTCTGGGTCCACTGCACCCGGGGCTAATAGAAGGGTGGAAATTGATGTTCTGTGTACCACACACACACACACACACACAAACACACACACACACACACACACACACACACACACACACACCGGGCCTAGACAGTAAGTAGGACAGAGTAAAGGTACACAAAACATCAGAAGATGAAATGTTCGAGAAAATGAGAGCAGACAGTGTTGACAAACCCGGGGCTAATAGAAGTGTGGAAATTGATGTTTTGTGTACCACACACACACACGCACACACAGGAGGAGGACAGAGTGTAGGTAAACAAAACATCAGAAGGTGAAATGTTCGAGAAAATGAGAGTAGACAGTGTTGATAAACCCAAAGCTAATAGAAGTGTGGAAATTGATGTTTTGTTTACCACACACACACCACGCACACGCACACACACAGGAGGAGGACAGAGTGTAGGTACACAAGACATCAGAAGATGAAATGTTCGTGAAAATAAGAGTAGACAGTGTTGACAAACCCGGGGCTAATAGAAGTGTGGAAATTGATGTTTTGCGTACCACACACACACACACACACACACACACCACGCACACGCACACACACAGGAGGAGGACAGAGTGTAGGTACACAAAATATCAGAAGCTGAAATGTTCGAGAAAATGAGAGCATACAGTGTTGACAAACCCGGGGCTAATAGAAGTGTGGAAATTGATGTTTTGTGTACAACACACACACACACACGTGCACACGCACACAAACATTAGGAGGACAGAGTGTAGGTACACAAAACATCAGAAGGTAAAATGTTCGAGAAAATGAGAGCAGACAGTGTGGAAATTGATGTTTTGTGTACCACACACACACACACACACACACACACACACACACACACACACACAGGAGGAGGACATAGTGTAGGTACACAAGACATCAGAAGGTGAAATGTTTGAGACAATGAGAGCAGACAGTGTTGACAAACCCGGGGCTAATAGAAGTGTGGAAATTGATGTTTTATGTACCATACACACACACACACACACACACACACACACACACACACACACACACACACACACACACACAAGGAGGACAGAGTGTAGGTACGCAAAACATCAGAAGAATAAATGTTCGAGAAAATGAGAGCAGACAGTGTTGACAAACCCGGGGCTAATAGAAGTGTGGAAATTCATGTTTTGTGTACCACAAACACACGCACAAATGCACGCACGCACGCACGCACACACACACACAGCAGGCCTAGACAGGAGGAGGACAGAGTGTAGGTACACAGAACATCAGAGGGTCAAATGTACAAGAAAATGAGAGCAGGCTGCATGGTCGAGTGGCCAACAAGTTTAATTTTGATATCATCACGCCAAATTACTTCGTTCCAGAAATTTTGAGGCTTGTCTCTGTGCTGTTTGGCGTAATGTAAGCGGAATACTTTGTGACATTTGCGCAGAAATGACTTCCTTCTGGCGACTCGACCATGCAGCCCATTTTTCTTCAAGTGTCTCCTCATTGTGCATCTTGAAACAACCACACCACAATTTTTCAGAGGGTTCTGCATTTCAGCTGAAGTTATTTGTGGATTTTTCATTTGCATCTCGAACAATTTTCCTGGCAGTTGTGGCTGAAATCTTTGCTGGTCTACCTGAATCCCTCATTTTCCACATTTAATTGGCCTTTGAACACTGCTGATTGGCATTCTCAATTTCTTGGATATCTTTTAATACCCTTCTCCTGTTTTATGCAGTTTAATTACCTTTTCTTGTACAAACCCCGTTTCCATACGAGTTGGGAAATTGTGTTAGATGTAAATATAAGCGGAATACAATGATTTGCAAATCCTTTTCAACCCATATTCAGTTGAATATGCTACAAACACAACATATTTGATGTTCAAATTGATAAAGATTTTATTTTTTTTGCAAATAATCATTAACTTTAGAATTTGATGCCAGCAACATGTGACTAAGAAGTTTGGAAAAGTGGAAATAAATACTCATATAGTTGAGGAATGCTCATTAAACACGGCACTGTATAAAAAACCGACATCAATCTCTAAAGGATATCACCACATGGGCTCAGGAACACTTCACAAAACCACCGTGACTAAACACAGTTTGTCGCTACATCTGTGTGTGCAAGTTAAAGCTCTACTATGCAAAGCGAAAAGCCATTAATCAACAACATCCAGAAATGCCCCCGGCTTCTCTTGGCCCCAGATCATCTAAGATGGATTGATGCAAAGTGGAAAACGGTTCCGTGGTCTGACGAGTCCACATTTCAAATTGTTTTTGGAAAAATTTGACATTGTGTCATCTGGACCAAAGGGGAAGCGAACCATCCAGACTGTTATCGACGCAAAGTTCAAAAGCCAGCATCTGTGATGGTATGGGGGTGCATTAGTGCCAAAGGCATAAGTAACTTACACATCTGTGAAGGCACCATTAATGCTGAAAGGTACATACAGGTTTTAGAACAACATATGCGCCGTTTTTTTTCATGGACGCCCCTGCTTATTTCAGCAAAACAATGCCAAGGCACATTCAGCACGCGTTACAACAGCGTGGCTTCGTAAAAAAAGAGTGCGGGTACTTTCCTTAGCCCTCCTGCAGTCCAGACCCGTCTCCCATGGAAAATGTGTGGCGCATTATGAAGCGTGAAATACGACAGCGGAGACCCCGGAGTGTTGAATGACTGAAGCTCTACATAAAACAAGAATGGGAAAGAATTCCACTTTCTAAGCTTCAACAATTAGTTTTCTCAGTTCCCAAACGTTTATTGAGTGTTGTTAAAAGAAAAGGTGATGTAACACAGTGGTGAACATGCCCTTTCCCAACTACTTCGGCACGTGTTGCAGCCATGAAATTCTAATTATTAGTTGTATTTACATCCAACACAATTCCCCAACTCATATGGAAACGGGGTTTGTAAACGTACGAGCACAATTGTATATGATTTGCCTAAGAAGCTGGACAGGGCAAAAAAATATAATAATAATAATAAAAATGATGTGTGTGATGAAATGAAACCAGACATCTGAATAAAGTAGGATACTTTGAAGTGTAAAAAAATGAATTGAGCACATACAATATATTATCATTTAGCTTTCATGCTATTTGTTTTTAAATCGGGACCTTCAGGCAGCAGTGGAACAAATATCAAAGCGGATTATGACCCATTTGAAGATTGTTTCGGAGATCAGATAGCAATTTTGCTGCCACGCGAGGCGCCTAAGTCCTCCAGCGAGAGAGGGATGTTTGCTCACCTCTTCATCATAATCTGTTGTTCATCAAAGATGTGTACCCCCCCGACCACACCGCCGGCCCCTCCCCAACTGGACGGCAAACTCTGACAAAGTGTCCGCGCTTTTAATGATGACATACGAGAGTTAGCCCGAGGACGCTTGTCAGACCGGGCGATTTGCTGGCAGTGCAAAGCTGAGGCTTGACACCTGGCGAGTGAATGAATGAAATAAAACATCAAATATTTATCCTAGGGATGGAGCGCTGCGATGGGAAATCTTTCCGAGGGTGATATGGATGGTCAGCTTCGGGAAATTGATGACAGGTATTTTTTTTCTCTCGCCGCAAATCTTAGATTTCTACAAGAAATAAAGAGTTTGATTAAATATAAGCGTGAAGAAAACCAATCAAATCTTCTATAAATCTTTAGTCAGGCATGAAGACTCGCATTTATTTATGAGAGTGTTTTTCAACCACTGTGCCCCGCCGTACTGGTGTGCCGTCGGCTGTTATCTGGAAACTACAGCGGGGCAAAAAAGTATTTAGTCAGCCACCGATTGTGCAAGTTCTCCCACGTAAAATGGTGACAGAGGTCTGTAATTTTCATCATAGATACACTTCAACTGTGAGAGACAGAATGTGAAGAAAAAAAATCCAGGAATTCACATTTTTATTTGTAAAGTACGGTGGAAAATAAGTA
>NC_084628.1:36186698-36189129 GCF_033978795.1 Nerophis ophidion | reverse complement strand
AACTCCCATGCACCCTCAAGAACCCTGCCGAGAGTATAGAGCTGGTCCACAGTTCCACGACCAGGACAAAAACCACACTGTTCCTCCTGAATCCGAGGTTCGACTATCCGGCGAAGCCTCCTCTCCAGTACACCTGAATAAACCTTACCGGGAAGGCTGAGGAGTGTGATCCCACGATAGTTGGAACACACCCTCCGGTCCCCCTTCTTAAAGAGAGGGACCACTGCCCCGGTCTGCCAATCCAGAGGTACCGCCCCCGATGTCCACGCGATGCTGCAGAGTCTTGTCAACCAAGACAGCCCCACAGCATCCAGAGCCTTAAGGAACTCCGGGCGGATCTCATCCACCCCCGGGGCCTTGCCGCCGAGGAGCTTTTTAACTACCTCAGCGACCTCAGCCCCAGAAATAGAAGAGTCCACTACAGATTCCCCAGGCACCGCTTCCTCAAAGAAAGACGTGTTGGTGGGATTGAGGAGGTCTTCGAAGTATTCCTTCCACCGATCCACAACATCCGCAGTCGAAGTCAGCAGAACACCATCCGCACCATACACGGTGTTGATAGTGCACTGCTTCCCCTTCCTGAGGCGCCGTATGGTGGTCCAGAATCGCTTCGAAGCCGTCCGGAAGTCGTTTTCCATGGCTTCCCCGAACTCTTCCCATGTCCGAGTTTTTGCCTCCGCGACCGCTAAAGCTGCACACCGCTTGGCCCGTCGGTACCCGTCCACTGCCTCCGGAGTCCTATGAGCCAAAAGAACCCGATAGGACTCCTTCTTCAGCTTGACGGCATCCCTCACTGCTGGTGTCCACCAACGGGTTCTGGGATTACCGCCACGACAGGCACCAACAACCTTGCGGCCACAGCTCCAATCAGCCGCCTCGACAATAGAGGTTCGGAACATGGTCCACTCGGACTCAATGTCCCGCACCTCCCTCGTGACATGTGGAGGAGTTCAAATACCTAGGAGTCTTGTTCACGAGTGGGGGAAGAGTGGATCGTGAGATCGACAGGCGGATCGGTGCGGCGTCTTCAGTAATGCGGACGTTGTATCGATCCGTTGTGGTGAAGAAGGAGCTGAGCCGGAAGGCAAAGCTCTCAATTTACCGGTCGATCTACGTTCCCATCCTCACCAATGGTCATGAGCTTTGGGTCATGACCGAAAGGATAAGATCACGGGTACAAGCGGCCGAAATGAGTTTCCTCGGCCGGGTGGCGGGGCTCTCCCTTAGAGATAGGGTGAGAAGCGCTGCCATCCGGGAGGAGCTCAACGTAAAGCCGCTGCTCCTCCACATCGAGAGGAGCCAGATGAAGTGGTTCGGGCATCTGGTCAGGATGCCACCCGAACGCCTCCCTAGGGATGTGTTTAGGGCACGTCCAGCTGGTAGGAGGCCACGGGGAAGACCCAGGACACGTTGGGAAGACTATGTCTCCCGGCTAGCCTGGGAACGCCTCGGGATCCCCCGGGAAGAGCTAGACGAAGTGGCTGGAGATAGGGAAGTCTGGGCTTCCCTGCTTAGGCTGCTGCCCCCGCGACCCGACCTCGGATAAGCGGAAGATGATGGATGGATGGAAGGACAACATCGGACATGAAACCGGTACACTTCCACAACACAAATCGCTCTTCATGTAAAAGTGATAGCCCTATCCTGGAGAAGAGACTACTAGTCTCGCTCAATGCCAATATTTAAGTTATGACTTAAAGCAGCTGTGATTAGGTGGCAACTTGTCCAAGGTGTACCCCGCCTACAGCCCGGAAGCAGCTTTATATAGCCCTAAATCACAAATGTCTCAAAGGACTGTACAAACCATTACGACTACGACATCCTCGGAAGAACCCACAAAAGGGCAAGAAAAACTCACACCCAGTGGGCAGGGAGAATTCACATCCAGTGGGACGCCAGTGACAATGCTGACTATGAGAAACCTTGGAGAGGACCTCAGATGTGGGCAACCCCCCTTCTAGATAGGCTCCAGCGACCCATCGCGACCACAAAAGGGACAAGCGGAGGACCTTGGAGAGGACCGCAGATGTGGGTAACCCCCCCCACCTCCAGAGGACTTCGGCTGCAATGGACGTCAAGCGGGTCTAACATAATATTGTGAAAGTCCAGTCCATAGTGGATCTAACATAATAGTGAGAGTGACTATTTGGTGAACATCATTTCGCCCTATTAATTTCAGCGGTTCTTGAACCCACCATAGTGTGGACTGTGACGTAACAGTTTCTTTACATGTACAATCTTCCACTCCTTTGTCTCATTTTGTCCACCAAAAGCTTTATACTGTGCGTGAATGCACAAAGGTGTGCTTTGTTGATGTTGTTGACTTGTTGGAGGGCTCAGTGGTTAAAGTGTCCGCCCCTGAGTTCGGTAGGTTGGGAGTTCAAACCCCGGCCGAGTCATACAAAAGACTATAAAAATGGGAGACATTACC
>NC_084628.1:36086698-36181698 GCF_033978795.1 Nerophis ophidion | reverse complement strand
ACAATATTACATATACATATATATTGCATATACAATATTTTTCAGACAATAAGGCACACTTAAAATCCTTTAATTTTCTCAAAAATACTATATTACAATATTACATACACATACATATTAGATATACCATATTTTTCACACTATAAGGCGCACTTAAAATCCTTGAATTTTCTAAAAAGTACTATATTACTATAATACATATACACATATACATACATATTACACATACCATATTTTTCGGACTATAAGACGCACTTAAAATCCTTGATTTTTCTCAAAAATACTATATTACTATATTCCATATACATATATTTATATATATTACCTATACCATATTTTTCGGACTATAAGGCGCACTTAAAATCCTTTAAATTTCTCAAAAATACTATATTGCTATATTACATATACATATATATTATATATACCATATTTTACGGACTATAAGGCGCACTTAAAATCCTTTAATTTTCTCAAAAATACTATATTACTATATTACATATACATATATATTGCATATACAATATTTTTCGGACTATAAGGCGCACTTAAAATCCTTGATTTTTCTAAAAAATACTATATTACTATATTCCATATACATATATTTATATATATTACCTATACCATATTTTTCGGACTATAAGGCGCACTTAAAATCCTTTAAATTTCTCAAAAATACTATATTGCTATATTACATATACATATATATTATATATACCATATTTTACGGACAATAAGGCGCACTTAAAATCCTTTAATTTTCTCAAAAATACTATATTACAATATCATATACACATATATATTACATATACCATATTTTTCGGACTATAAGGCGCACTTAAAATCCTTGGATTTTCTCAAAAATACTATATTACTGTAATACATATACACATATACATATATATTACATATAACATACTTTTCGGACTATAAGACGCACTGAAAATCCTTGAATTTTCTCAAAAATACTATATTACTATAAAACATATACACACATACATATATATTACATATACCATATTTTCGGACTATAAGGCGCAGTTAAAATCCTTTAATTTTTCTCCAAAATACTATATTACAATATTACATATACATATATATTGCATATACAATATTTTTCGGACTATAAGGCGCACTTAAAATCCTTGAATTTTCTAAAAAATACTATATTACTATAATACATATACACACATACATATATATTACATATACCATATTTTCGGACTATAAGGCGCACTTAAAATCCTTTAAATTTCTCAAAAATACTATATTGCTATATTACATATACATATATATTATATATACCATATTTTATGGACTATAAGGCGCACTTGAAATCCTTTAATTTTCTCAAAAATACTATATTACTATATTACATATACATATATATTGCATATACAATATTTTTCGGACTATAAGGCGCACTTAAAATCTTTGAATTTTCTCTAAAATACTATAATACATTAACATATATGCATATATTACATATACCGTATTTTTCGGACAATAAGGCGCACTTAAAATCCTTTAATTTTCTCAAAAATACTATATTACTATAATACATATACACATATACATATATATTACATATATCATATTTTCGAACTATAAGGCGCAGTTAAAATCCTTTAATTTTTCTCCAAAATACTATATTACAATATTACATATACATATATATTGCATATACAATATTTTTCGGACTATAAGGCGCACTTAAAATCCTTGAATTTTCTAAAAAATACTATATTACTACAAATCATATACATATATTTATATATGTTACACATACCTTATTTTACGGACTATAAGGTGCATTTAAAATCCTTAAATTTTCTCAAAAATACTATATTACTATATTACATTAACATATATACATATATTACATATAACATATTTTTCGGACTATAAGGCACACTTAAAATCTTTTAAATTTCTCAAAAATATCATATTGCTATATTACATATACATATATTATATATACCATATTTTAAGGACTAAAAGGTACACTAAAAATCCTTTCATTTTCTCAAAAATACTACATTACATATACAAATATACATATATATTACATATACCCAATTTTTCGGACTATAAGGCGCACTTAAATCCTTTAATTTTCTAAAAAATAATACTATATTACATATACATATATAAATACAAATTACATATACCATATTTTTCAGACTATAAGGCGCACTTAAAATCCCTAAATTTTAAATACATAAACACATATATATTACATATACCATATTTTTTGGACTGCTGGTTTTGGCACTGTGAGCAGGTGCCAGATCATGCTGGAAAATTAAATCATCATCTCCATCGAGCTTTACAACAGATGGAAGCATGTACACAGCTGCATTGACTCTGGACTTGATGAAACACAGTGGGCCAAAACCAGCAGCTGACATGGCTCCCCAAACCATTGCTGACTGAGGGAACTTCCGTTGTCTAGAGTTCAGGAGTGGCTTGGCCATGGGAATACGGCTATTGAAGCTGTATCTGTTGAAAAGCTCTATGGAGATAATGATTTGAATTTCCAGCATGATCTGGCACCTGCCCACAGTCCCAAAACCACCAGTAACTGGTCTACTGACCATGGCATTACTGTCCTCCATTGGCCTTAAAACTCCCCTGACCTGAACCTCATAGAGAATTTGTGGGTTAATGTGAAGAAGAAGCTGAAAGACACCAGGCCCAATAATGCAAATGAGCTAAAGGCCGATATTGAAGCATCCTGGGCATCCATAACACCTCAGCAATGCCACAGGCCGATTGCCTCCATGCCACGCTGTATTGATGCAGTAATCCGTGCCAAAGGATTCCTAACCAAGTACTGAGTGCATTAATTGACATTTTCAAATGTTTGATTTTGTTTTGCTGTTATAAATGTTTTTTTTAGATAGGATTTTTGAGTTTTCTTAAGCTGTATGCCATAATCAGCAATATTAAAATAATAAAAGGCTTGCAATATTTCAGTTGATGTGTAATGAATCCAGAATGTATGACATTTTCATGTTTTTAGTTGCATTACGGAAAATAAAGGACTTTATCACAATATTCTAATTTTTTGAGACAGTCCTGTATATAATAAATTATTGAATATTACGGCCCTCTGGTGTCTGTTTGCCGTCACCTCCTCTTAGTCAAGATATAACAATGGGTGCCCGACAGCTTGAGAAAGATAAGATAAAACATACTGTTTTATCTTAGACATAGACGAAATTAATTGATATTCATCTTTTTAAACAGAGTAAACAGAAAATGCCACAACATGGGCTTCAGAGACCAGTTCCCCCCTGCTTAATTCTGGTCCCCCAGGAGAGGCTCACTGTGCCACACATCTGGGTGAATAATCAAGTGAGGCCACAACCAACAGCTGCTATGGTGGCTGCAATTTAATAGGAGCTGGTAAAAATATTGCTGCGCCAAGTCAAAAAAATTAAGTCGAACGTGCTTAGGTAAGGGTTTTGTGGAAGGCTTATGTATTTTTTTCGTATGCACCAAACTAAAGGGTTGGGCATTGAGCATCGATAGCAACCCTTCCGATTCTACTGCAACATGCACATTTTTAAACATTAATTGCTATTTTCCATGCTCAGTCCGCAGACCAAAATTAGCTTGCGTGGAGCCGCCCTCATAAATTAATAATCCTAATAAACTACCGTGTTTTCCGGACTACATGGCGCATTTAAAATCATTTTTTCCCCCTCAAAACTCGACAGTGCGCCTTATAACTCTTTGCGTCTAATGTACGGAATAATTCTGATTTTGCTTACCGACCTCGAAGCTATATTAGTTGGTACATGGTGTAATAATAAGCGTGAGCAGTAGATGGCAGTCAAACATAAGAGATACGTGTAGACTGTCATGTGAGTTCCAGTTCAAAGGTTTGATATCTATATGCCGGTTGAAAATAGCCCTGTGAGAAATTAATTGTACATTTTTAATCTTGCCCCTTAAAAAACTCGGAATCGAGGATCCCTGGAATCAAAATCCAAAACCGGACTCAGAACCGAAATTCAAACGACGCCCGAGCCGACAAACACTTTTGGTAGATTTGCAGTCAAAATGTGTTTCCTCTACAGGCTAAGCCAGTGTTTCTCAAGTGGTACGCCAAAAAAAAAAAACAATTGATGAAAGTACAGTGTTTTATTTTCCTATATTCTAACTGTGTGTAATGTTGCAGTGGTCCAAAATACTACATATATACCGTAGGCGCACTTAAAATCCTTTAATTTTCTCAAAAATCAACAGTGCGCCTTAAAACCCGGTGTGTCTAATGTACGGCATAATTCTGGTTGTGCTTACCGACCTCGAAGATATTTTATTTGTTACATGGTGTAAAGATAAGTGTGACCAGTAAATGGGAGTTAAACATAATATATATGTGTAGACTGCAATATGATGGCGAATATGACTCAAGTAAACAACACCAACATTTTGTATGTTCCATTGACAATATAGAACACGACGCTGAAAATTAGTCCAAAATAGTTTCCTCTACAGACGAAGCCAGTGTTTTTCAAGTGGTACGCGGCCTCTATCTAGTGGTATACCAAAATAGACACCACTTGATTAAAGTACAGTGTTTTATTTTCCTATATTCAAACACAGTGTTACTGTTCAAACTGTGTGTAATGTTAAAGTTGCCCAAAATATTACATATAACGTATTTGTCGGACTATAAGGCGCACTTAAAATCATTTCATTTTCTCAAAAATCGACAGTGTGCCTTACAACCCGGTGTGCCTAATGTACGGAATAATTCTACTTTTGCTTACCGACTTCGAAGCAATTTTATCTGGTCCTTCCATCCATTTTCTACCGCTTATTCCCTTTGGGGCCGCTGGTGCCTATCTCCGCTACAATCGGGCGGAAGGCGGTGTACACCCTGGATAAGTCGCCACCTCATCGAAGGGCCAATTTTATTTGGTACATAATGTAATGATAAGTGTGACCAGTAGATGGCAGCCAAACATAAGAGATATGTGCAGACTGGAATATGATGACAATATTACTCAAGTAAACAACACCAACATTTTAAATATGTTCCATTGAAAATATAGAGCGCTAAAAAACCTATCAAGATGTTTTAGTACAACTTTGGTAAGCTATGAAGCCGCACCGCTTGATGGATTGTTGCCGCAATTAAACATAGGAGTATTATTATGGTGTGTGTATAAGGTAAGACATTATCCGGCCATTTGTTTCAGAATATTATGCAAAAGCAACTTTTATTACCTCCTTGAACCTGCTGATCTGTATTTGGGATCTGCATAAGTCCTGAAAATTTGCGCGCATCCGCCTTTGTAGGCTGTATCGACAGCGTAGTCGATAAGCTTGTTCTTTTTCTCTATCTTCTTGTTATGGGACATTCAGCCTCCTCTGTTGCCATTTCTAATATAAAGTAGTGCAAAATTCTTACTAATATCTGTCAGTGAACTCGCCATGAAAGCGCTAAAACATACCGGTGTAGTGACTTTACATTATTCACCCAAAAAACTGGTCGGACGTTTTTTCACGGGACACATTTCTGGCGTTGTTGTTGTTTCCGGATGAGGGGATGCTGCTCCGTTATTATTTGAAGTAAAGTCTGAATGTCATTTAAACAGTTAGCTCCATCTTTTGACACTTCTTCCACTCCTGTCCTTGCACGCTACACCGCTACAACAAAGATGACGGGGAGAAGACGTTGTCGAAGGTGAGCCACGTAAATAAGATCACCCACAAAACTGTCAGAAAACGGCTTGAAGATGATCATCAAAACATAATCAATGCAACATTTTGACCAAATAACCAACATTGCATGATATATAGACCACAAAGAAGTATTTTACATTTAGAAAAACAATAATAATAATATTATTGTATATTTTAATATACAACGGCTGCGATGACGGGGGAAGGCTGCAGCAGAAAAGGGTCCCCAGTCATCTTGGACTCCATGCCACTGGACCCTAACCCGATTTTTTCAAGGATCGTGTGGTGACTGTCTGTGCACCAGTCTCCCCATGTTAAATAAAGTCACACACAGGCATCCTCCATAAAGGGATACACCCCTACCAAGATCATCATACTCGTTCGAGGGACCACCGATGACGATGATGACGATTATGTTGGGAAATAATTAAGATAATGAAGGATGAAGTGAATAAGAAATATTCAGTATATATATATATATATATATATATATATATATATATATATATATATATATATATATGTATGTATATATATATATATATATATATATATATATATATATATATATATATATATATTTGCTTACAATAGGCCGTGCAACCAATCATATCCTCTAAGTTCCAGTTGGCTTCTTCGCCGGGGTTTGAAGGACAACACCAGATTTAAAGTCGGATTCCAGAAAAGAGAAGGCAGAGGAAAATTCCACCCCTGGAAGCAGACACCCCACTGCATATTCATTAGGGGTGTAACGGTATGTGTATTTGTATTGAACCGTTTCGGTACGGCGGTTTTGGTACGGGGGTGTACTGAACGAGTTTCTAGGCTAAAGTCTTAACAAGCTGCTTTGCTTCTTCTGCCTCTGTCTCAGCACCCAGCATTGTCCCACCCACACAACCATCTGATTGTCAGGCTTTCCCTTGACAGTTTGTCTATGTTTTAGTTTTTTCCTCTACATTTGTCTGTTTCCTCTGTTTGTTTCCTCTGTTTGTTCCCTGAGTGCTGTGTTCCTCCTCAGGTGCGGCTGATTGGCACCTGGCCACACCTGTTGCCAATCAGCCCGCACCTATTTGTACCTGCTTTGTCTTGTGTCAGTTGCTGGATCATTGTATTGTCATTTGTAATGTCGTTGCCTCATGTCACTCTTGTGTCTTTGGCATAATTTCAGCTATCACCTTTCGTGTTACATCTTGTCCTGGTCGTCGTAGCTGTAAGCTGTTTTTGTTAGCCATTAGCTATTTCGAGTTTTTCTGTTTGTTATCCTCTAGCTTCCATGCTAAAGTTCCTTTTTGTTTCTTGTTAACTTCTACGCTAAAGGCCTTTTGTTTATTATCCGCCCACGTGCACGCTTTTGGTTTGAACCCTTTGTTTGATTTTGTCTTAGTATCTTTATTAAATCATCTTTGCTCACTCCATGCCTGCCTACATCTCTGCATCTTGGGGTTCATCAGGAATATAACTCTGACACTGATTGGTTACAACCATAGCGCGGTAACAGCCAATCAGCAATGCGTATTCGGAGCGCACGTAGTAAATGTTTCAGCGTCGAGCAGATAGGTGTTTAGCAGGTGAGCATAAGGCAGCGTACTCTCCCCAAATGATACTAAACACATCTCAGTCAACTACTACTAACTTCACTATGAGCCGGTTGACCTTCTAGCAACTTGAACTGCAGCTCAGCTCGCTCGCAGTTGTGGCTTGAGGTGAAGGCTAATTAGTTTTTAGCGTAACGTTAGCTCATTATGCGGTGTGTGTGTGTGTGTGTGTGTGTTTTACGGACAGAAAAGCTTTGAATGGCAGGGTCCCTGCTATCACATGCTGATAAAAAATATAACATTTACATAAAAAAAACAAATCAACTACAGGCTTCCCAAATGCTGTGATAAATTAAGCATTTAATGTTGCACTTTTTATATGTAGAAGAATAGTTTTGTGGGTTCTTCCGAGAATGTTGTAGTCGTAATGATTTGTGCAGTCCTTTGAGACATTTGTGATTTGGGGCTATATAAATAAACATTGATTGATTGGTTTTGTCCATCCATCCATTTTCTACCGCTTATTCCCTTTTGGGGTCGCGGGGGGCGCTGGCGCCTATCTCAGCTACAATCGGGCGGAAGGCGGGGTACACCCTGGACAAGTCGCCACCTAATCACAGGGCCAACACAGATAGACAGACAACATTCACACTCACATTCACACACTAGGGCCAATTTAAAGTTGCCAATCAACCTATCCCCAGGTGCATGTCTTTGGAAGTGGGAGGAAGCCGGAGTACCCGGAGGGAACCCACACATTCACGGGGAGAACATGCAAACTCCACACAGGAAGATCCAGAGCCTGGATTTGAACCCAGGACTGTAGGAACTTCATATTGTGAGGCAGACGCACTAACCCCTCTGCCACCTTGAAGCCTGCCGTCGCTTTTCATTTATTTTTATTTTTTTGTGCTTCACTCTAACTTTCCTCATCCACAAATCTTTCATCCTCGCTCAAATTAACGGGGAAATTGTCGCTAATTAGCTGTTAGCGTAACGTTAGCTCATTATGCGGTGTGTGTGTGTGTGTGCGTGTGTGTGTGTTTTACGGACAGAAAAGCTTTGAATGGCAGGGTCCCTGCTATCACATGTTGATAAAAAATATAACATTTACATTAAAAAAAAAAATCAACTACAGGCTTCCCAAATGCTGTAATAAATTAAGCATGATGAGTTCACTTGAAGCTGTTTAATGTTGCACTTTTTATATGTAGAAGAATAGTTTTGTGGGTTCTTCCGAGAATGTTGTAGTCGTAATGATTTGTGCAGTCCTTTGAGACATTTGTGTTTTGGGGCTATATAAATAAACATTGATTGATTGATTTTGTCCATCCATCCATTTTCTACCGCTTATTCCCTTTTGGGGTCGCGGGGGGCGCTGGCGCCTATCTCAGTTACAATCGGGCGGAAGGCGGGGTACACCCTGGACAAGTCGCCACCTCATCACAGGGCCAACACAGATAGACAGACAACATTCACACACTAGGGCCAATTTAAAGTTGCCAATCAACCTATCCCCAGGTGCATATCTTTGGAAGTGGGAGGAAGCCGGAGTACCCGGAGGGAACCCACACATTCACGGGGAGAACATGCAAACTCCACACAGGAAGATCCCGGGCCTGGATTTGAACCCAGGACTGCAGGAACTTCATATTGTGAGGCAGACGCACTAACCCCTCTGCCACCTTGAAGCCTGCCGTCGCTTTTCATTTATTTTTATTTTTTGTGCTTCACTCTAACTTTCCTCATCCACAAATCTTTCATCTTCGCTCAAATTAACGGGGAAATTGTCGCTAATTAGCTTTTAGCGTAACGTTAGCTCATTATGCGGTGTGTGTGTGTGTGTGTGCGTGTTTTACGGACAGAAAAGCTTTGAATGGCAGGGTCCCTGCTATCACATGTTGATAAAAAATATAACATTTACATTAAAAAAAAAATCAACTACAGGCTTCCCAAATGCTGTAATAAATTAAGCATGAGGAGTTCACTTGAAGCTGTTTAATGTTGCACTTTTTATATGTAGAAGAATAGTTTTGTGGGTTCTTCCGAGAATGTTGTAGTCGTAATGATTTGTGCAGTCCTTTGAGACATTTGTGATTTGGGGCTATATAAATAAACATTGATTGATTGATTTTGTCCATGCAGCCATTTTCTACCGCTTATTCCCTTTTGGGGTCGCGGGGGGCGCTGGCGCCTATCTCAGCTACAATCGGGCGGAAGGCGGGGTACACCCTGGACAAGTCGCATCATTTTATTTAATCCGAGCAACAATTTGAGGCAGTTTAATGTTGATTAACGTGGGCAGAATTATTATAGTGTTCCCAATGTTGAAAGGATAAAGCCATTGTTTACAAATTTGGTGAATAAATAACCCCCAAAAATTATATTTTGTTGTTTTCTTACTGTACCGAAAATTAACCGAACCGTGACCTCTAAACCGAGGTACGTACCGAACCGAATTTTTTGTGTACCGTTACACCCCTAATGTTCATTCATTGTGATGTATATTGTAAGAGGGCTCAGACAAATTACGTATATCCAATAGGAGATGAATACTTCTGATTTCAAGTGTATACACCGTGTCCTCTTTAAACATCTTCCGGCTCCAGATTAAACGGATACGTCGACAACTGACAAACAGTCCGGAGGACAAGGGAGAGTGAATGAAGAAAGCTGCATGGAAAAGTCACCCTGCCCTATAATTCAGCTCCGCACCTGCAGTTTCCTCCGGTCTTCTCTGTAACAAATTGCCGTCTCTGATCTGCATATACTGCAACTTCAGTGTGCTGATGCACCACTGCCAACGCAACACTTTCTGCCCCTGCTAAAGGTGAGACGGCAGCTGCAAGAATGAACTCACCAGAAATATCAAGCTGTGGTCTCCATTGCGGGTCTCGCCTCAGTGTCCCGTGCAGCTGGATGCCGACTCCCCACTCGGGGTGGTATGGTAGCGTGTCACCAAAAAAGCACCACCTATAGGGCAAAAGAGATGATTAGTCTTTTTTTTCTCACCAGAATAAATAGATGACATTGCGCCGACAGTAAAACATGTCAAAAACGTTAACAGTGTTGTCAGCAATGGAGTCTTTCAGCTCCTTCAAAAGGTCAAAACCCTTTCTGTGAAATCCCTGACTTTGAAGGGGTGATTCATGCGGTTGTTTCTGCAAAACCGGACTATTGTTGCAGTCTTTGTGCAGGCATTAGTCAGTCTCTGTTTTCTCCTCTGCAGCTGCCGCCTGGCGATTCAAGAGCGCTTGGTCTTAGCTTCCCGGAGTCGATTAATGTGTTTTTAAGTATCACACAGGTTAACGCCGTCTTATCTCCGTGATCTTCACGCAGCACACACTCCTTCAGGATGACTAATCAGATGCCCCGAGTTGTCTCGAGGATTAGGCCCCTTCTACACTAGCCAGCTAAGGTTCATCCATCCACTCATCTTCTTCTGCTTATCCGAGGTCGGGTCGCAGGGCAGCACCCTAAGCAGGGAAGCCCAGACTTTCCTCTCCCCAGCCACTTTGTCCAGCTCTTCCCGGGGGATCCCGAGGCGTTCCCAAGCCAGTCAGGAGACATAGTCTTCCCAACATGTCCTGGGTCTTCCTCTTGGCCTCCAACCGGTCGGACGTGCCTGAAACCCCTCCCTAGGGAAGCGTTCGGGTGGCATTCTGACCAGATGCCCAAACCACGTCATCCGGCTCCTCTCCATGTGGAGGAGCAGCGGCTTTCCTTTGAGCTCCTCCGGGATGACAGAACTTCTCCCCCTATCTCTAAGGGAGAGCCCCGCCACCCGGCGTAGGAAACTCATTTACCCGTAATTTCAATCAATCAATCAATCAATGTTTATTTATATAGCCCCAAATCACAAATGTCTCAAAGGACTGCACAAATCATTACGACTACAACATCCTCGGAAGAACCCACAAAATTGTGTCCTTTTGGTCAAAACCCAAAGCTCATGACCATAGGTGAGGATGGGAACGTAGATCGACCGGTAAATTGAGAGCTTTGCCATCCGGCTCAGCTCCTTCTTTACTACAACGGATCGATACAGCGTCCGCATTACTGAAGACGCCGCACCGATCCGCCTGTCAATCTCACAATCCACTCTTCCCTCACTCTTGAACAAGACTCCGAGGTACTTGAACTCCTCCGCGTGGGGTAGGGTCTCCTCATTTTGGCCGCTTGTACCCGTGATCTTGTCCTTTCGGTCAAAACCCAAAACTCATGACCATAGGTGAGGATGGGAACGTAGATCGACCGGTAAATTGAGAGCTTTGCTTTTCGGATCAGCTCCTTCTTTACCACAACGGATCGCTACAGCCTCCGCCTTACTGAAGACACCACACCGATCCGCCTGTCGACCTCACGATCCACTCTTCCCTTACTCTTGAACAATACTCCGAGGTACTTGAACTCTTCCACTTGGGGCAAGGTCTCCCCATTTCGGCCACTTGTACCCGTGATCTTGTCCTTTTCGGTCATAACCCAAAGCTCATGACCATAGATGAGGATGGGAACGTAGATCGACCGGTAAATTGAGAGCTTTCCCTTTCGGGTCAGCTCCTTCTTCACCACAACGGATCGATACAGCGTCCACATTACTGAAGACGCCACACCGATCCGCCTGTCGATCTCACCATCACTCTTCCTTCACTCTTGAACAAGACTCCGAGTTACTTGAACTCCTCCACTTGGAGCAGGGTCTCCTCATTTTGGCCACGTGTACCCATGATCTTGTTTTTTTCGGTCATAACCCAAAGCTCATGACCATAGATGAGGATGGGAACGTAGATCGACCGGTAAATTGAGAGATTTGCCTTTCGGGTCAGCTCCTTCTTTACCACAACTGATCGATACAGCGTCCACATTACTGAAGACGCCACACCGATATGCCTGTCGATCCCACCATCACTCTTCCTTCACTCTTGAACAAGACTCCGAGTTACTTGAACTACTCCACTTGGGGCAGGGTCTCCTCATTTTGGCCGCTTGTACCCATGATCTTGTCCTTTTCGGTCATAACCCAAAGCTCATGACCATAGGTGAGGATGGGAACGTAGATCGACCGGTAAATTGAGAGCTTTGCCTTCCGGCTCAGCTCGTTCTTCACCACAACGGATCGATACAGCGTCCACATTACTGAAGACGCCACACCGATCCGCCTGTCGATCTCACCATCACTCTTCCCTCACTCTTGAACAAGACTCCAAGTTACTTGAACTCCTCCACTTGGGGCAGGGTCTCCTCATTTTGGCCACGTGTACCCATGATCTTTTTCTTTTCGGTCATAACCCAAAGCTCATGACCATAGATGAGAATGAGAACGTAGATCGAACGGTAAATTGAGAGCTTTGCCTTTCGGGTCAGCTCCTACTTTACCACAACAGATCGATACAGCGTCCGAATTACTGAAAACGCCGCACCGATCCCCCTGTCGATCTCACCATCCACTCTTACCTTACTCGTGAACCAGACTCCTAGGTACTTGAACTTCTCCACTAAGCTAAGGTTATCCAGGGTAAATCCCACCTAACCATATCCTTGTCCACACAAACACACGATGGTCGTTTAAAACCCCCTCCACCACTCCGTCAGCCGGCGCAACCCGACCTAGTGCGGATATGCGGAACATACGCACGTCATAGTTACCTCCGGGGTTGCTTTGTGTGCAAGTTCTTAAATGTAACTTATCCGAACAATATCCAGTGTTGTGGTATTTCAGTTAACTGGAACCCAGGGTGCTGTGGGGCCCTAGTGTAGTGAACCCCAGCTGAGTCATCAGAAATTAATCAAATCTTTAATGAACACACAAACGTACACAGTGTGACAAATAATATTCGACAACATTAGTTCCTGTTTTTTCACATCATTTTTTTTGGTTTCCATGACAACCCATTAGTTTTCACCTGTTCTCATGTCACGCGCCTGATTCGCTTGGACTCATGCACCCGTTGTCAATCACCCCGTCACTTTTTAAGCCTGTAGTTGCCAGGCAGTCAGCCTGACAACATCACCCTCCACACACCCTGGTTATCCAAAACCTCACATTTCTAGTAATGCTGCTCAATTCCATGTTTCCCAAACATTTGACACATTTTTTTATGTGACTTCAAGACTCCATTAGTTCCTTTTTTTTCCACATCATTTTTTTTGTTTCCGTGACAACCCATTAGTTTCCACCTGTCCTCATGTCACGCGCCTGATTCGCTTGGACTCATGCACCCGTTGTCAATCACCCCGTCACTTTTTAAGCCTGTAGTTGCCAGGCAGTCGGCCTGGCGACATCACCCTCTACACACCCTTGTTATCCAAACCCTCACATTTCTAGTAATACTGCTTAATTCCATGTTTCCCAAACATTTGACACATTTTTTTATGTTACTTCAAGACTCCATTAGTTCCTGTTTTTTTTTTTTACATAATTGTTTTGTTTCCATGACAACCCATTAGTTTTCACCTGTTCTCATGTCACGCGCCTGATTCGCTTGGACTCATGCACCTGTTGTCAATCACACCATCACTTTTTAAGCCTGTAGTTGCCAGGCAGTCAGCCTGGCGACATCACCCTCTACACACCCTTGTTATCCAAACCCTCACATTTCTAGTAATGCTGCTTAATTCCATGTTTCCCAAACATTTGAGAATTTTTTTTATGTTACTTCAAGACTCCATTAGTTCCTGTTTTTTCACATCATTTTTTTGGTTTCCGTGACAACCCATTAGTTTTCACCTGTTCTCATGTCACGCGCCTGATTCGCTTGGACTCATGCACCTGTTGCCAATCACCCCGTCACTTTTAAAGCCCATCACCCTCTACACACCCTTGTTTTCCAAACCCTCACATTTCTAGTAATGCTGCTTAATTCCATGTTTCCCAAACATTTGAGACATTTTTTTTATGTTACTTCAAGACTCCATTAGTTGCTTTTTTTTCCACATCATTTTTATGTTTCCGTGACAACCCATTAGTTTTCACCTGTCCTCATGTCACGCGCCTGATTCACTTGGACTCATGCACCTGTTGCCAATCACCACGTCACTTTTAAAGCCTGTAGTTGCCAGGCAGTCATCCAAACCCTCACATTTCTAGTAATGCTGCCCAATTCCATGTTTCCCAAACATTTGAAACATTTTTTTAAATAATTGTACTTTCAAAATCAGACTTCGGTGAATGTGGTTTGTGTGCTCGTAGAAACAGTTTTGACGAGTGAGAAGCCTCAACAAGTGGGCTCGCTTCGACATTCATTAGGCGTTCCGGGCGAGGTGGGCAACATTCCTCAACACACGGGGGATGCAGTCATACAGTCGTAATCTCATTGACGTTCGCTCGCTTCTTCTTCCACTTGGCAGCTTTTGCCTGCGATATAAACACTGATCTGATTACCAAAGGATGGAAAGGAAGCATACGCACGAGCGAGGCAACAACGAATAAAAAACAGCGTTGGGGAAAAACCATGACTGGGAAGGTGTGTCCTGTCATTAATTTTTCACTGCATCATCGAAGGTAAAGCTGAAGAAAACGAAGCGGGAGGGGGCGGGGGCTAAAGGGTGAGCGATGAAAAATGCATCATATTTTGACACAGCTTTGGAACGGATCCGTGCAAAACAAAAGAAGAAGCGGCCTGACAACAGAGGCTATAAAGCTCCGCTATTAGATAAAGATGGTGGGGAGAGTGTGGTTTGGAATTCCCTTTTAAATGTTGGAAACCGGGAACTGACAAGGTCGCCCGACCTTTCACTTTCTCACTTGTTATGAAAATGGGTGAAAAGCGCCAACGCCGTGTCACGGCTCTGCATGCAAGGCGTTTGCACGCCATCCAGGAGATATTATTACCACATCCCTCGCAGTTGTCTGCAGAGAACTATATATATATATACATATATATATACATACAAACCCCGTTTCCATATGAGTTGGAAATTTGTGTTAGATGTAACCCGTATTTAATTGAATGCACTACAAAGACAAGATATTTGATGTTTAAACACATAAACTTAATTTTTTTTTTCTCAAAATAATAATTAACTTAGAATTTCATGGCTGCAACACGTGCCAAAGTAGTTGGGAAAGGGCATGTTCACCACTGTGTTACATCACCTTTTCTTTTAACAACACTCAATAAACGTTTGGAACTGAGGAAACTAATTGTTGAAGCTTTGAAAGTGGAGTTATTTCCCATTCTTGTTTTATGTAGAGCTTCAGTCGTTCAACAGTCCGGGGTCTCCGCTGTTGTATTTTACACTTCATAATGCGCCACACATTTTCGATGGGACACAGGTCTGGACTGCAGGCGGGCCAGGAAAGTACCCGCACTTTTTTTTTTAAAAGCCACGCTGTTGTAACACGTGCTGAATGTGGCTTGGCATTGTCTTGCTGAAATAAGCAGGGGCGTCCATGAAAAAGACGGCGCTTAGATGGCAGCATATGTTGTTCCAAAACCTGTATGTACCTTTCAGCATTAATGGTGCCTTCACAGATGTGTAAGTTACCCATGTCTTGGGAACTAATGCACCCCCATACCATCACAGATGCTGGCTTTTGAACTTTGCGTCCATAACAGTCTGGAAGGTTCGCTTCCCCTTTGACCGGATGACACGATGTCGAATATTTACAACCAAAAAATTGAAATGTGGATTCGTCAGACCACAAAAAACTTTTCCACTTTGCATCAGTCCATTTTAGATGATCTCGAGCCCAGAGAAGCCAGCAGCGTTTCTGGATGTTGTTGATAAATGGCTTTCGCTTTGCATAGTAGAGCTTTAACTTGCAACAAACTGTATTTAGTGACAGTGGTTCTCTGAAGTGTTCCTGAGCCCTTGTGGTGATATACTTTAGAGATTGATGTTGATTTTTTGATACAGTGCCGTCTGAGGGATCGAAGGTGAAGGTCATTCAATGTTGGTTTCCAGCCATGCCGCTTACGTGGAGTGATTTCTCCAGATTCTCTGAACCTTTTGATGATATTATGAGCGGTACATATGTACATGTATACATACTGTATATATACATATATATATATATATATATATATATATATATATATATATATATATATATATATATATATATATATATGTATATATATATATATATATACATACATGCACTCAAAAAAAAATATATATATATACATACACTATACACATTCATTCACACCAAGTGTGAATGAATGATGGGTTCCCACTTCTCTGTGAGCGCTTTGAGTATCTAGTAATAGGAAAGCGCGATATAAATCTAATCCATTATTATTATTATTATTATTATTATTATTATTATTATTACACACACATTATATGTGTATATATATAACATATATACACTATATACAAACGTATATATACACTATATACAATATATATATATATATATATATATATAAATATATATATATGGATGTTGTATACACTATACACACACACATTATATATATATGTATATATATATATATATATATATATATATATATATATATATATAGGCGCCAGCGACCCCGAAAGGGAATAAGCGGTAGGAAATGGATGGATGGATGGATGGATATATATATATAGATATATATATATATATATATATATGTATGTATATATATATATATATATATATATATATATATTAGGGGTGGGCAAATTAATGTGTTAATTACGAGTTAACTCATCAATCTATTAACGCCGACAATTATTTTATCGCACATTTGCTTATGTTGTTTAGATGCTTTTATTTTGTTAACGCCTTTTCTTATAAAGATGGCGTCGCCCGGCGTGGAGGGGCTCTTGGTAAAGATGGAACATTTGGCAAAAATACCGGACAATTCTGCAAATTTCATGGCTGGCTTACAGCGTGGTCACTCCGGGATCACTTACGACCGCCAGACAATTCTGAATGTGGATAGATCGGGCCGTTTTGGACTGAATGACGCGTGCTTGCTAGACCGGCTAGCTAGCATGGGAATACTTTGCCGGCTACATCCAGCGGCCTGTGAAACAGCGGAGTATTTGTGTTGTCTGTCTATTTATGAATAATGCAGCCGAGGAGTGTTGGCTGAGTTCTTAACGTTTGCTTTCAGAGCGTGCATATCACAACATACAAGATGCCGTCATGGCGACACACAACCTATACCGGGCTACCGAGCATGCTCGTCACTCCTGTTGCATGCTGGGTAGGGTAGTTGTTTTTTTCCCTGGCTCATAACATCACAATATAGTACCATGTATACGCGTTCAGTTTATCAAAGCACCAAGCAAACAATCGGAAAATTCCCATCATATCAATTCCTAGATATGGTCATAATTATTCAAAGTGCACTACGCAGAATAAACACAACATTATTAATATTGCTACTACGGATAATTTTATCAAAAATTCCCCAAAACAGCCCACTACCTATAATATAGGTTTTTTAAACAAATAAAAAAAAATGTTTCTGCTGTTACCTCAGAAATTGCCTGTTCAGATGTTATGATTGTGGCTCAGAGATTTGTATGTCGATTATATTTATTTTCCATAACAAACAGGATAACTTAAATACCCTGGCAGTGGCAATAAGCTTAAATGTTTGTATTTAAATTTTTTGAGTTGATTTTCATAAAATATGCTATTTAACTGCTACTGTTTAACAAGGACTGATTTAAATTGTGTTTGCACAACAAATGTTTTGGCGCTTTTGTTCATGTGGGAGAATATTCCAATAAAGGTGCACTACACACTACTTTTGAATTCATTATTGGGCTTTGCGTATACAATGCAGTTAATCACGATTAATCGGAGAAATAGTGCGATTAACTTCGATTAAAATTTTTAATCGTTGCCCAGCCCTAATAAATATATAGATGTACAAACCCTGTTTCCACATGGGTTGGGAAATTGTGTTAGATGTAAATATAAACGGAATACAATGATTTGCAAATCAATTTTAACCCATATTCAATTGAATGCACTACAAAGACAACATATTTGATGTTCAAACTCATAAACTTTAATTTTTTTTTGCAAATAATAATTAACTTAGAATTTTATGGCTGCAACACATGCCAAAGTAATTGGGAAAGGGCATGTTCACCACTGAGGAGATACGTTTTTTAAGCTTTTCAGGTGTAATTGTTTCCCATTCTTGTTTTATGTACAGCATAGCTCGGTTGGTAGAGTGGCCGTGTCAGCAACTTGAGGGTTGCTGGTTCGATTCCTGCTTGTGCCATCCTAGTTACTGTCGTTGTGTCCTCGGGCAAGACACTTTACCCACCTGCTCCCAGTGCCACCCACACTGGTTTAAATGTAACTTAGATATTGGGTTTCACTATGTAAAAGCGCTTTGAGTCACTTGAGAAAAGCGCTATATAAATATAATTCACTTCACTACAGCTTAAGTTGTTCAACAGTCCGGGGTCTCCGTTGTGGTATTTTAGGTTCCATAATGGGCCACACATTCTCAATTGGATCAAGTTTTTTTTGTTTTTTGGGACATCTGGGATCCGTCCTTTAAGGGGGGGGGGTCCTGTTATGAGCCGATGCGTGGATCATTCCATATTCTTGTTTTTGTTTCCATTTTGGTATCACACTCAGTTGTTTGACGTCCTTAGTTCCGGTTTTGTTCTGTCACCATGGTAGCTTATTAGTTCACCTGCCCCTTGTTTTCTACGCACACCTGTTTTCTACTGAAACTGCCGTATTTAATTCTGCCCCTTTTTTTAGTTCATTCTCGGATCCTAATTTGCTTTCACGCAACAGATAATAACTTGCTTTCCATGTTCATACCCGCTAGCTCTCGCGCTGCGTTTTGTTTTTCCCTAGCATTCATGCTAGTAGTTTTTGTTTTCGCTTTTTGTGCCTTTGTGCCAAGTTTAGTGTTTCTGTTTGTTTCCCTAGCTCTCATGCTAGCTCTTTTTGTTTGCCTATTCTGCTTAGCACCAGTGTTTTTGTCCTAGCCTGTTTTATTAGTTTAATAAATACTTATTTCTTATCTTACGCTGTGTTCTTGCTCGACGCATCCTCGGAAGAACGAATCCGGCATCGCTATGCCACGCAAGTCTCACAATATATACATCATTAGCATTTTCTGCACTCCACCACAGGACTAAGTCGTGACTGACATGACAGGAATGAAAGTAGGAAAGGAAGAAATACATACAGGTAGGCGTCACAAACGTCACACTTATTTCACAGTTGGACGTGCCGCCTCTATACCTGTGTGTGTGTGTGTGTGCGTGTGTGTGTGTGTGTGTGTGTGCGTGCGTGCGTGCGTGCGTGTGTGTGTGTGTGTGTGTGTGTGTGTGTGTGTTTATGGGCAGCCAACAGAGTTTGTGCAGTCGTTCACTTATCCACTATGGAAGAACTAATGTTTTTATCCCTAACTATCATCCCTAAGAGGCTCGGGCATTAAGGCCCAGTCGTTAATTAAACTTTTTCGGCAAATCAGCAAAACAGTTAAACCCTGATTTTGGGAACTGTTAGATTTACAAACCACACATCGGATAGAAATATGCTTTGTTGAACGAACATTTTCTCAGCGTACAAACATTTCATCCCTCCGTTGTATGTCTGTTATGATTGGCAACACTAAAAAAAATTGGCCCTGGAGTGTGAATGTGAGTGTGAATGTTGTCTGTCCATCTGTGTTGGCCCTGCGATGAGGTAGCGACTTGTCCAGGGTGTAAACCGCCTTCCGCCCGATTCTAGCTGAGATAGGCGCCAGCGCCCCCCGCGACCCCGAAAGGGAATAAGCGGTGGTAAATGGATGGATGGATATATATATATATATATATATATATATACATACAAATTGAGTTTATACTAAAAAGTTCTATTTTGGTTTCATCTGACCACATGACATTCTCCCAATCCTCTGCTGTATCATCCATGTATCCATTTTGGTATAAACTCAACTCGTCGTGTTTGGAGGAAGAAGAATACTGAGTTGCATTCCAAGAACACCACACCTACTGTGAAGCATGGGGGTGGAAACATCATGCTTTGGGGCTGTTTTTCTGCTAAGGGGACAGGACGATTGATCCGTGTTAAGGAAAGAATGAATGGGGCCATGTATCGTGAGATTTTGAGCCAAAACCTCCTTCCATCAGTGAGACCTTTGAATGGTTGACCAAATACTTATTTTTCACCATAATTTACAAATAAATTATTTAAAATTCTTACAATGCGAATTCCTGGATTATTTTTTCACATTCTGTCTCTCACAGTTGAAACTCGACATCCATTGCTTTCGGTCCCCTAGAGGGGGTGGGGTGGGGGAATGGGGGGTGGGGGGGGGGGTTAGTGTTGCCCACATCTGAGGTCCTCTTCAAGGTTTCTCATAGTCATCAGTCCTTTTTTTTTTTTTTTGTCATGAAAAAGGGAGGTTTTTGTCATGAAAAATGGAGGTTTTTGTGGTTGGTGCACTAATTGTAAGTGTATATTGTGTTTTTTATGTTGATTTAATTTAAAAAAAATAAAAAAATATGTTTTTAATTTTTTAAATAAAAATGAATAAGAAATTGGGTGGGGGGGGTCCTTTTTTTTTTTTTTTTTCTTTTTAATGAAAAAGGGAGGTTTTTGTGGTTGGTTCACTAAATGTAAGTGTATATTGTGTTTTTTATGTTGATTTAATAACAAAAAATATATATATTTTTTTAATTTTTTAAATAAAAATTAATAAAAAATTGGGTGGGGGGGTCCTTTTTTTATTTATTTTTTTTATTTGTCATGAAAAAGGGAGGTTTTTGTGGTTGGTGCACTAATTGTAAGTGTATATTGTGTTTTTTATGTTGATTTAATAAAATATATATATATATTTTTTTTTTTTTTTTTTTTTTTTTTAATAAAAATTAATAAAAAAAATCTTCTGCGGCCCGGTGGTTGGGGACCACTGCTTTATCCTGTCTTCCATAATAATTGTGAAATATAGGTGCATATATTTAATGTTTAAATGCAATAAAAAAAAAAAAACTAAAACAAACTAAAAAGTGCAGGTCCCCTTTAACGTGACTTTCCCAAAGTTAATTAAAGAAACGGAGAAGAAATAGTCCGTCGTTGAAGAGAACAAAACGGAGTTCTCATTTGCCACTTTTTCCCCTTAAAAGACCTCCGGGGTGAGACGGTGCGTGTCCAATTTCCAGAAGGTTGGCATGCCATTGCATTATAAGACATGTGTAGGCGTGTTCCGAAGCCCCCCCGACCCAATCTCGGCACATCCTCCAGACAGAGTCTGCACCTGGGGGCTTCAGGTGCTGGACTGGCCTCCCTCCCACAGAGGGAGAAGGTGAGTTCAACGTCTGACGGGTGACAGTCCAATCAGACACCTCCCGATCCAATCTTCAAACCGTCGAGTATTCTAGGAAACGGCTTCTTTTTAAGCATTAAATCTGTACATATTAGAAACGATGACTTCACAATCCTCTCTCTTTCCACTATGGAGTTGCTACATAAATTTACAATTTTTTTATTAGGACTTGTTCAGCAGTTTTCTGCCATTTTACTACAACCAGGCAGTCTCGGTCGTTGTTAAAATGCATGCAAAGCGGTCGCCGTCCACCTGGCTCCCAAGGACATAAACTTCCTATAGTTCTCCCTCCTGACATTATGAAAGCTGTGCTGTGTGGGAATAAACAAACGCTGCACCTGCTTCTACTTCTACTTTTATGCGGAAATACAATTGGCAGTATATCCGGAATGGTACAATTACGCTCGAAACGGATGCATTATCAAACACACGTTTAAATTGACATGCGTCAACTTCTAATGCTGGAGTTTTCATACCATAATTTCCGGACTATAAGGCATATAATCTGGTGCGCCTAATGCAGGGGTCGGGAACCTTTTTCTGGCTGAGAGAGCCAAGAAAGCCAAATATTTTAAAATGTATTTCTATAAGAGCCATATAATTTTTTTGTTTAACACTGAACACAACTACACAAGTGCATTTTTAAGTAAGACCAACATTTTTAGAGAATAATAAGTCTCTTATTCTTTTGAATAACATTGTTATTCTGATGCTAACTGTGGAGGGGACGTGGCCTGCGGGCCTGCAGCGAAGCAGGGTGTGCCAGGACCGGCCTTAAAATCAGCGACAGGTGCGTGGATGGCCTATCTGGGCCTCGCTCTGTTATAAGCAGCAGCCAGGAGGAGAGACGGGGTTGGAGCTGGAGCCAGAGCTCGAGCGAGAACGAAAGAGAAAAAGACAATTGCTGGAAAGCAACTGAGAGACTTATTGAAAAATAAAACAATATTGTAACCCTGAAACAGGCTCTCATGTCGGTGCTTGGTGGTCTGAAGAACCCCCAGGAGGGCAAGCCCCACACTAACCAATAATAAATAAATAACTTCTTACCATTAACGCAACTTCCTTGAACATAAAAAAGCATGAGAATGTTTTATATTGTTTTATTCATTACTTATCGTGTCAAGATTTATCCGAGAGCCAGATGCAGTCATCAAAAGAGCCACATCTGGCTCGCGAGCCATAGGTTCCCTACCCCTGGCCTAATGTAAGAAATGAGTTTGGTTGAGCTTACCCACCTCAAAGCTATTTTATTTGGTACACAACGTAATGATAAGTTTGACCAGTAGATGGCAGTCAAACATATGAGATAAGTGTAGGCTGCACTATGATGGCAATATAACTCAAGTAAACAACATTGAAAGTATAGAACACATATCTACATATATCTCTTATGTGTGACGTCCATCTACAGGTTTTTGATTGATTGCTTGAAACTTTTATTAGTAGATTGCATAGTACAGTGCATATTCCGTAATACCCGAATATGTTTTTCAACTTGTTTGAGTCGGGGGTCCACGTAAATCAATTCATGGTCACACTTGTTACACCATGTACCCAAAAAAAAAAAAGCTCCAAGATCGGTAAGCACAACCACAATGATTCCATACATTAGGCGTACCTGGTTATAATGCGGTCAAAAATCGATCAAAATGTTTTAGTACGACTTTGGTAAGCTATGAAGCCGCACCGCTTGGTGGATTGTACTGTGCTTCAGCATATAAGTATTATTATGGTGTGTGTATAAGGTAAAACATTATCATTTTTGTTTCGCAATATTATGCAAAAGCAACTTTTCATACCTTCTGGTGCCTGCTGATCCGTATTTGGGATCTCCATAAGTCCTGAAAAATTGCTCGCGTTCACCTTTGCAGTCCATGACGACACCGTTGTCGATTATTTTTCTCTATCTTATTGTAATGGGACATTTATCCTCCGCTGTTGCCATTTTAATATAAAGTAGTGTAAAGTTCTTATTTATATCTGTCAGTAAACTCGCCATGAAAGCTCTAAAACATACCGGTGTAGTGAGTTTACATTATTCACCCAAGGAACTTTAATCATTAGAGAGTTCCGGTCGGACGTTTTTTTCACGGGACACGGCTTGAAGATGATCTGTAAACCATCATCAATGCAACATTTTGACCAAAGAACTACCATTACATGTTATGTCGACCACAAGGAAGTATTTTACATTTAGAACATGTGTCTGCGTTTACTAACAAGACGTCATGGCGTAGCTGAAGTTGAGTTTCTTAAGGTGGAGATATTCTCACAAAGAAAATAACATTTTAGTTAAATGTAAGTTCTGACTTGGATCAAAGATCCTATCTACTGGCGAAAACATCAATTCAAATCTGTTGAAACATCTACAAAAACAACATGCTTCGACAAAGCTAGTAAAGAAAGACACCGACTCCGATGCCACTTCACCTCCACCTAAGGATTTTAACGGAGGCACTGCTGGCCAGGACAACATTGATAGAGCTGTTGTAGTGTATGTGCTAGAAGACATGCAGGCTATTTCTACAGTGGAGCCAACACCTTTCAGGCAGCTAATTAGCATGATACCGGCCTCAAACAGCAAATGTCAGGGAACATTTTTTCCACGTACCTGGACACAATGGACAGTGAATACATAAAAATGGAAAGTGAGTTAAAGAAAACACTCCAAACTCTGCCTCTGCTCATCATTCAGCACTGAAGGTGCACACACTCTGTCAATTTTCTTGTGTAATTCTATACTCTTTTTCTTCTAAAGTGTTTGATTATCACATCACTCTAAATGTATGGACTATAAAGTTCACAAACATAAAGAGGGATCCTAGTGGGCCAGGCCAATCTTTCCTGTTCTTTAAACTAAAAGTGGGGAAATGCGTAGAGTGTTCTGGGCTTCAGTAGAGTGTTGATCTCCTGAAGACATGATTTTATTTCACAATTAAAATAGTTTTGTCAATTTGTTACGCGTATCTCTTCTGTGTGACTGCCATCATATTGCAGTCTACAAATATTTTTTTATGTGTGACTGCCATTATATGGCAGTCGACACGTATCTCTTATGTGTGAATGCCATCATATTACAGTCGACGCGTATCTCTTCTGTGTGACTGCCATCATATTGCAGTCTACACATATTTTTTATGTGTGACTGCCATTATATTGCAGTCGACACGTATCTCTTATGTGTGAATGCCATCATATTACAGTCGACGCGTATCTATTATGTGTGACTGCCATCATATTTCAGTCTACGTGTATCTCTTATGTGTGACTGCCGTCATATTGCAGTATACACGTATCTCTTATGTGTGACTGCCGTCATATTGCAGTATACACGTATCTCTTGTGTGTGACTGCCATCACAATTGCAGTCTACGTATATCTCTTATGTGTGACTGCCATCATATTGCAGTCTACACGTATCTCTTATGTGTGACTGCCATCATATTGCAGTCTACATGGATCTCTTATGTGTGACTGCCATCATATTGCAGTTTACGCGTATCTCTTATGTGGAACTACCATCATATTGCAGTCTATGCATATCTCTTATGTGCGACTGCCATCATATTGCAGTCTACATGTATCTCTTATGTGTGACTGCCGTCATATTGCAGTCTACGCGTATCTCTTATGTGTGACTGCCATCCTATTGCAGTCTACACGTATCTCTTATGTGTGACTGCTGTCATTTTGCAGTCCATGCGTATCTTTGATGTGTGAATGCCATCATATTGCAGTCTACGCGTATCTCTTGTGTGACTGCCATCATATTGCAGTCTACGCGTATCTCTTATGTGTGACTGCCGTCATATTGCAGTCTACGCGTATCTCTTATGTGTGACTGCCATCATATTGCAGTCTACGCGTATCTCTTATGTGTGACTGCCATCATATTGCAGTCCACGCGTATCTCTTATGTGTGACTGCCATCATATTGCAGTCTACATGGATCTCTTATGTGTGACTGCCATCATATTGCAGTTTACGCGTATCTCTTATGTGGAACTACCATCATATTGCAGTCTATGCATATCTCTTATGTGCGACTGCCATCATATTGCAGTCTACATGTATCTCTTATGTGTGACTGCCGTCATATTGCAGTCTACGCGTATCTCTTATGTGTGACTGCCATCCTATTGCAGTCTACACGTATCTCTTATGTGTGACTGCTGTCATTTTGCAGTCCATGCGTATCTTTGATGTGTGAATGCCATCATATTGCAGTCTACGCGTATCTCTTATGTGTGACTGCCATCATATTGCAGTCTACGCGTATCTCTCGTGTGACTGCCGTCATATTGCAGTCTACGCGTATCTCTTATGTGTGACTGCCGTCATATTGCAGTCTACGCGTATCTCTTATGTGCGACTGCCTTCATATTGCAGTCTATGCGTATCTTTTATGTGTGACTGCCATCATATTGCAGTTTACGCGTATCTCTTATGTGGAACTACCATCATATTGCAGTCTACATGTATCTCTTATGTGTGACTGCCGTCATATTGCAGTCTACGCGTATCTCTTATGTGTGACTGCCATCCTATTGCAGTCTACATGTATCTCTTATGTGTGACTGCTGTCATTTTGCAGTCCATGCGTATCTTTGATGTGTGACTGCCATCATATTGCAGTTTACGCGTATCTCTTATGTGGAACTACCATCATATTGCAGTCTATGCATATCTCTTATGTGCGACTGCCATCATATTGCAGTCTACACGTATCTCTTATGTGTGACTGCCGTCATATTGCAGTCTACGCGTATCTCTTATGTGTGACTGCCATCATATTGCAGTTTACGCGTATCTCTTATGTGGAACTACCATCATATTGCAGTCTACACGTATATCTTATGTGCGACTGCCATCATATTGCAGTCTACACGTATCTCTTATGTGTGACTGCCGTCATATTGCAGTCTACGCGTATCTTTTATGTGTGACTGCCATCCTATTGCAGTCTACACGTATCTCTTATGTGTGACTGCTGTCATTTTGCAGTCCATGCGTATCTTTGATGTGTGACTGCCATCATATTGCAGTTTACGCGTATCTCTTATGTGTAACTACCACATTATTGCAGTCTACGCGTATCTCTTATGTGTGACTGCCGTCATATTGCAGACTAGATGCATCTCTTATGTGTGACTGCCATCACATTGCAGTCTACGCATATCTCTTATGTGTGACTGCCGTCATATTGCAGTCTACGCGTATCTCTTATGTGTGACTGCCATCCTATTGCAGTCTACACGTATCTCTTATGTGTGACTGCTGTCATTTTGCAGTCCATGCGTATCTTTGATGTGTGACTGCCATCATATTGCAGTTTACGCGTATCTCTTATGTGTAACTACCACATTATTGCAGTCCACGCGTATTTCTTATGTGCGACTGCCATCATATTGCAGTCTACACGTATCTTTTATGTGTGACTGCCGTCATATTGCAGACTAGATGCATCTCTTATGTGTGACTGCCATCACATTGCAGTCTACGCATATCTCTTATGTGTGACTGCCGTCATATTGCAGTCTACGCGTATCTCTTATGTGTGACTGCCATCCTATTGCAGTCTCCACGTATCTCTTATGTGACTGCTATCATTTTGCAGTCCATGTGTATCTTTGATGTGTGACTTCCAGCATATTGCAGTTTACGCGTATCTCTTATGTGTAACTACCATATTATTGCAGTCTATGCATATCTCTTATGTGCGACTGCCATTATATTGCAGTCTACACATATCTCTTATGTGCGACTGCCTTCATATTGCAGTCTATGCGCATCTCTAATGTGTGACTACCCTCATATTGCAGTCTATGCGTATCTTTTATGTGTGACTGCCATCATATTGCAGTTTACGCATATCTCTTCTGTGTAACTACCATCATATTGCAGTCTATGCATATCTCTTGTGTGCGACTGCCATCATATTGCAGTCTACATGTATCTTTTATGTGTGACTGCCGTCATATTGCAGTCTACATGCATCTCTTATGTGTGATTGCCATCATATTACAGTCCACGCGCATCTCTTTTTTGTGACTGCCATCACATTGCAGCCTACGCGTATCTCTTATGTTTGACTGCCATCATATTGAAGTCTACGCGTATCTCTTACGTGTGACTGCCATCCTATTGCAGTCTACACGTATCTTTTATGTGTGACTGCTGTCATATTGCAGTCTACATGCATCTCTTATGTGTGACTGCCATCATATTGCAGCCTACACGTTTCTCTTATCATTTCACCATGTACCAAACCAAATAGCTTTGAGGTCGGTAAGCACAACCTAAAATGATTCCGTCCATCAGGCACACCTGGTTATAAGGCGCATTGTCGAGTTTTGACAAAATTAGATTATTTTAGGTGCGCCTCTGAAAAATACGCCAGTCATGTTGCAGAGACTTGTTTTTTTTAAGGTCAGTGTACATCGAGGGCATCAAAGCTCTGCAGATTCACAATTAGATTGGACTCTGCTATTTTTTTTTTTTTTTTAAGGCCATTTTACACAACCGTTCGAGACCCGGGAACATTGCTCTGATCCGTCTTTCTGTCAAACAGCCCAAGGATGCACAGGTGGAAGAGAACAAAAAGTCGATGGCACCAAACACTTTGTGTTTTCAACAGTCTTTGTTATGACTCGGCCGGGTTTTGAACTCACAACCTACCGATCTTAGGGCGGGGACTCTAAGACGGGCATGTCTGGATGACTCTCCTCCATATTTCCAGTGGTTAACTCCGAGTTACGGAACTGAAGCTGGCTGTGGGGCTGTCACTTCCTGTGTGGGGCGCGGTCTTTCCGCCGTCACTTCCTCTCCAAACGCAGTTTGTAAACAATCAACGAGTCCATACAAAGCTAAGAGCCGGAGTTTCAAGAAATGGACGGCGCACTTACCCATGTAAAAAATTATCCAGGGACGGGCACCTTAAAGGCCTACTGAAAGCCACTACTACCGACCACGCAGTCTAATAGTTTATATATAAATAAGGAAATATTAACATTGCAACACATGCCAATACGACCGGTTTAGTTGACTAAATTGCGATTTTAAATTACCCGCGGAGTTTCTTGTTAAAAACGTTGCGAAATGATGACCCGTATGATGACGCGTGCGCATGATGTCTCGGGTTGGAGGGGAAATTTTAACCCAGCACCACACACGGCTAAAAGTCGTCTCTTTTCATCGCATAATTACACAGTAATTTGGACGTCTGTGTTGCTGAATCTTTTGCAATTTGTTCAATTGAAAATGGAGACGTCAAAGAAGAATGCTGTTGGTGGAAAGCGGTGGATTGCAGCTGCCTTTAGCAACCGAAACACAGCCTGTGTTTCTTTGTTTGTTCTGAAGCTTTAACACAGAGCGGTCAAGCGAACATGTTTCTCTACGTCAACCAGCAAGTTTTTGAATGGGAAAATTGTGATATTGAATCGGCTCTTACCGGAGACTCCAGTGGATTATGGGACTTCCTGCTGGAGCTCAAAAAGGCAGCAGTCCTTTTGGCTCCTCGACTTCTCTGAGAGACACTGGCGTTCGCCGCAGCCATCCAACTTTCAGGTATGACTTTACAATCTCATTAAAAGACTATTAAAACAATAAGCAGTTAAGGGATATTCCAGAATTATCCAAGTAAATGTGTCTAATTACATCTGAAACGGTCCCACTGCCGCCGCCTGGAGCCGTCGCTTTTCCATCCATCCATTTCCTACCGCTTATTCCCTTTTGGGGTTGCGGGGGGCGCTGGCGCCTATCTCAGCTACAATCGGGCGCAAGGCGGCGTACACTCTGGACAAGTCGCCACCTCATCGCAGGGCCAACACAGATAGACAGACAACATTCACACTCACATTCACACACTAGGGCCAATTTAGTGTTGCCAATCAACCTATCCCCAGGTGCATGTCTTTGGAAGTGGGAGGAAGCCGGAGTACCCGGAGGGAACCCACGCATTCACGGGGAGAACATGCAAACTCCACCGTGAAGCCTGCCGTCGCTTTTCATTTATTTTTATTTTTTTGTGCTTCACTCTAACTTTCCTCATCCACAAATCTTTCATCCTCGCTCAAATTAACGGGGAAATTGTCGCTTTCTTGGTCCGAATAGCTCTCGCTGCTGGAGGCTCACATTAGAAACAATGTGAGGATGTGAGGAGCCCTACAACCCGTTACGTCACGCGCACATTGTCTGCTACTTCCGGTACAGGCAAGGCTTTTTTATTAGCAACCAAAAGTTGCTAACTTTATCGTGGATGTTCTCTACTAAATCCTTTCAGCAAAAATATGGCAATATCGCGAAATGATCAAGTATGACACATAGAATGGATCTGCTATCCCCGTTTAAATAAGAAAATCTCATTTCAGGACGCCTTTAATTGCTGGTGTAGTGTGGCGGAAACGGGGCTTAGGTATAAATAATTATTTGTTCAAGGGGTTATCTGGCTTAGTGTAGACGTAGCCTCACTCACTCACTCACTGGGGTACTGTCCATGTGAAAGGACAGTACCCCAGCATCCTGTTTTGGGGTACTGTCCTTTTTCATGGACAGTACCCCAAAATAGGATGCTCTGAACATGCCTGTTTAGATCAGGGGTGCCCATTACGTCGATCGCGAGCTACCAGTCGACCGCGGGGGGTGTGTCAGTCGATCTCCAGCCAGGCTTTTAAAAAAAATAGACCTAAAAATTAGTGATCATCAATCTTCACCAAGACGTCACTTAAATGACATTCACGGTACCGGAGGGTCTTGTGAGATGACGCTGGCTGCTGCAAGATCATTATTATTAAAAAATGACCGAGAGGAAGGCGAGAGACACTTTTTATTTCAACAGACTCTCGCGCCGTACCTTCCGTCAAAACTCTAAAGGCCGACTGCACATTTCCTATCTTCACAATAAAAGCCCTGCTTCATGCTGCCTGCGCTAACTAAATACAGAGTCTCGGAAAACTGGCGTGCACAAGCGATCCCTCAGAAAGCTGGCGTGCACATCACTTGTGCACGCCAGCTTTCCGAGACTCTTATTTTGTTAGCACAGGCAGCATGAAGCAGGGCTTTTATTGTGAAGATAGGAAATGTGCAGTCGGCCTTTAGAGTTTTGACGGAAGGGATGGCGCGAACGTCTGTTGAAATAAAAAGTGTTTCTCGCCTTCCTCTCTGTCATTTTTTCATAATAATGAACTGGCAGCAGCCAGCGTCATCTCACAAGACCCTCGGGTGCCGTGAATGTCAATCAAGCAAGCTACGGAATTTGCCGCCAATGTTTTTCTTGTAAAGTGTATGGAAGCTGGATGAATTAGATGCCAAAAACCAACCACTCTCTTGTGGTATTGTACAGAAAGGACAACTTTTTTTCTCCTCCATTTGAAAATGTGGGCGTTATCATCATTACTGTCTAATTCCAATCAATGCAAGTCATCAGAATCAGGTAATACACCAACTTATATTCTTGTCTTTGTGAAAGAAAAACATCTATATGTGTTACACATGCTTGTATTATCATTAAACACATTTAACTTGCTTACAAAAATGTCTCTTTTATAAATAAATAAATATAAATGATATATATAAATGAGGTAGATCCCCTCGAGTTGGTCAATTGAAAAGTAGCTCGCCTGCAGAAAAAGTGTGGGCACCCCTGGTTTAGATGATTTTGACATGGACTGTATTATTTTATCCTTCGGGTATATTGATGAATGCATGTCACAGAAACGTTAGTTTTAATCCGTGAAAACATTGAGTAACATGGCTACTTTTAAATGGTAAATGGGTCATACTTGTATAGTGATTTTCTACCTTCAAGGTACTCAAAGCGCTTTGAGACTACTTCCACATTCACCCATTCAAACACACTGAAGCAGGAGCTGCCATGCAAGACCCTAACCACGACCCATCAGGAGCAAGGTTGAAGTGTCGTGCTCAAGGACACAACGGATGTTCTAAGGCAGGTAGAATGTGGGGGTTGAACCTGGAACCCTCAGGTTGCTGGCACGGACACTCCCCCAACCGCGCCACACCGTTCCCCATTGTCCACTGATACTGTACAGATACTGTACTCATAGTAGGCTTCTGGTCACAGGTGTGTCCAATCAACACAGTATAAGTGATTTCAATTAATCACTCAAACAGATTTGTAGTATTAACCATTGTGTAATGTTCCTATTGTTGTTACTCAGCCAGGAGGAGGACAGAGCGTAGCTACACAGAACATCAGAGGGTCGAATGTGCGAGTAAATGAGAGCAGACAGTGTTGACTATCAATGTTGCAACCTTGTGTGCAGAAACACAGAAGAAGAATCCCTGTGGGATGCAGAAACCGGCAGAGAAATTTTCCGCGCAACATGAACAGATGTTTATTGGGATAAGGTAAACATCTGTTCTGTATTTTAGCATCAAATTGTTTGATTGTGAGGCATTAAAAGCTACAAAATGCAACGGGTCCATCAGACCCACAAACCCCAGCTGAGTAACAACAATATGAACGTTGCACGGAAAATTCCTCTGACAGTTTCTGCATCCCACAGGGATTCTTCTTTTGTGTTTCTGCACCTGCGGTTCCCAGACAAGGTTGCAACATTGTTTGTCAACACTGTCTGCTCTCATTTTCTCGCACATTTCACCCTCTGATGTTCTGTGTACCTACACTCTGTCCTCCTCCTGACTAGGCCTGCTGTGTGTGTGTGTGTGTGTGTGTATGTCTGTGTGTGTGTTACACAGAACATCAATTTCCACACTTCTATTAACCCCAGGTCCAGTGGACCCGGACATCTTATATGTAATAGAAATGTTTAGAGGGGGTGTATGGTGTGTGGTCATTAAATATGTAGTCTGATCTATGTTCACAGGGATTCTTCTTTTGTGTTTCTGCACCTGCGGTTCCCAGACAAGGTTGCACCATTGTCAACACTGTCTGCTCTCATTTTCTCGCACGTTTCACCCTCTGATGTTCTGTGTACCTACACTCTGTCCTCCTCCTGACTAGGCCTGCTGTGTGTGTGTGTGGTACGCAGAACATCAATTTCCACACTTCTATTAGCCCCGGGTCCAGTGGACCCGGACATCTTATATGTAATAGAAATATATAGGGCGGTTGAATGGTGTTTGGTCATTAAATATGTACTCTGATATATGTTCACAAGGATTCTTATTTTGTGTTTCTGCACCTGCGGTTCCCATACAAGGTTGCAACATTGTTAACACTAACACTGTCTGCTCTCATTTTGTCGCCGAATTGATCCTCTGATGTTTTGTGTACCTACATTCTGTCCTCCTCCTGTCTAGGCCTGCTGTGTGTGTGTGTGTGTGTGTGTGCGTGCGTGCGTGCGTGTGTGTGTGTGTGTGTTACACAGAACATCAATTTCCACACTTCTATTAACCCCAGGTCCAGGGGACCCGGACATCTTATATGTAATAGAAATGTTTGGGGGGGGGGGGGTGTATGGTGTGTGGTCATTAAATATGTAGTCTGATCTATGTTCACAGGGATTCTTCTTTTGTGTTTCTGCACCTGCTGTTCCCAGATAAGTTTGCAACATTGTTTGTCAACACTGTCTGCTCTCATTTTCTCGCACATTTCACCCTCTGATGTTCTGTGTACCTACACTCTGTTCTCCTCCTGTCTAAGCCTGCTGTGTGTGTGTGTGTGGTATGCAGAACATCAATTTCCACACTTCTATTAGCCCCGCGTCCAATGGACCCGGACATCTTATATGTGTAGGGGGGTGTAAGGTGTGTGGTCATTATATATGTATTCTGATATCTGTTCTTTACAGAAAATGAGCCAAAGTCAGTGAGTCTCAGTTTGAAAAAATAATTAATTGTATCATTTTTCTTTTAATAAAAAATTAAAACGGATCCCACAGACCCAAACACCCCACGAGGTAGTATATGTATAGCAATTGCATTAAGATTTGTGGTTACAGACTCACTTATTGGCCCGGTCCGCTTCCGGGCGCTGCTTTATTGTAATCCACAAACTCCACTTTGCTGCAGCAATCTGTTTCTTGCTGCTGTTAAAAAAAAAAAAAAAGTGTCTCCTTTCAAGTGCCACCAGACTGTTGTATAACAAAATATAAACACCGAGAGCGCAGCAAGGGAACAGACTAAGAGCAGTTCCCAAAACAAGGCAGGAGGACTAAATCATTACTTTCTTTAAGACTGTACTCTGTAGTCGTCGTTGCTTTTACTTGGAGTCGGCGGGCTAGGAATCCAGCTGTCAATCATTTTAAACTACACAATACCCATCCCGTTTAATGTAGTCATGTCTATGTCTTGTCTTTTTTATATCCTTCAGGGTTCAAAGAGTTCTGGTGCTGTCTGCCACAGGGAGTGGTTTGTAGAAGTCAGGCGAGTTTCTATTTCATTTTTCAATGTTGATACAGTTTATAACATAGAGCTCAAATAAAGCCCTCATTCTCCTCCTCTGAAGGCTGAAGTCAGGTAACTTGCGTTGGCGACGCCGTCTCGGCCCCTCTCCTTTTTCGTAAACCAAAAATCATAAGGAGAACACAGACATGTGATTGGTCAGTTTTGGCAGAGGACGTTCCCTGACCACAGGAGAGCAGACGTTGTGTTTGAAATGCACAAATTATTATATGGAATAAAGCAACAGCTATCAGGGTAAGTTTATGTACGTTATCACAAAAGTTTCCCTTTTCGGAAACGTCCGGTGACCAGACAGAGGCTGTCTTTGTTGTAACACGCCAAAGGCTTGGGAAAATTCCATTGATGGGAGGAGACGGGAGGGGTTTGTCTATTGTGATCCAAGACGAGCCCAAGCCCGAGGCATCTTTTCCTTTTGTGTTAATGTGACCGAAAACAATGGCTGTTTCAATCATTCAATCAACCAATGTTTATTTATATAGCTCTAAATCACAAGTGTCTCAAAGGGCTGCACAAGCCACAACGACAGAGCCCACATAAGGGCAATAAATATGCATACCCCACATTCTTTTAGAAACAGCTGTATTTAAGTCCAAATGAAAGATGTGGCGTAAAATTCTCTATCCAGAGCGTGGGTGCCACTGTAAGAGGTCACAGGTCGAAACGTTTCTCCTCAATTGAGCCAAATTGAATGCTGTCTCTGTTTAATTCCTTGCTTCTTGTCTATGCGATAGATGTCATTGATGTTTAAACCTGACAACAGCCATTGAACAGAAGCTGCAGTACATACAAAATAGTGCTGCTAGGATCCTGATGAGAGTGCTTAGGGAGCCTCCTCCCCTCACCCCTCACACACACACAACACAGGGGTTGACGACTGCAGCATGAGAGGTTTACTGGCGACGCTTGATGACTTCATCAAACCACTGCGAGCAGAGCATAACAACAACAAGAGTGTGTTGTTGCCGGTGCTGGAGCCGTAGCTAATAAACGAGCTCGCTTGGTGACTGACTAACAACACCATGTCTATGGTTTGGGATTATTTTAAAGTGTGTCTGACGGATACAAAACTGGCAATTTGCAATGACTGCAAAAAGTCGGTTATGCGAGGAGGAACCAAGACGTCTTCCTTTAATACGAGCAATTTGATCTCCCACCTTTTCAAGAATCTTAAGAAGTGCTCTCTGCCTGTGTGTGTGTGTGTTTTTTTTCTTTAAACAAAATTAATAAATTCCTGTTAGGGATGTAAAAAAACTAAACAAAACATAAAAACAGCGGTACAAAAACTCCACGTTTTCTTGTAATACTGGGTTGTTTGAGCCTGCGCTTCCGCCAGAGAGAGAGAAGGCGAGTGAGTGAGAGAGAGAGGAGAGAGAGCCAACTGCGCCCCTGACTGAGGAGACGTGACAGTGGAGCAACTTGAACCTGTGACTTATGGTCTAGTCACCGTCCACTTATTCAGCATCTAATTTGGGTAATATTTCAGAAAAACGCTGTATTATTCTATCATTCAATGTGTCAGCTTTTGTTTTTGCCGGACGTCGGAGCATGGTACATCAATTCTCCACAGAGCAGAGCGGATCGTGCGGCACAGGAAGTAGTGTACAAAATACAAAATACAAAATAAAACACCGGGTTGATTTTCAAAATAAAATGCACTGTGTTTACTCCGGATCACATTTCTCTCACAGTAGAGTTGTATTGTGTTTCAGTTGTTTAGTCCGAGCATTAAGTGAGAAAGACCATAAGTTCCAACTTGATGTTGTTTTCATCAAGTTTTTTGCCATTTGGGTATTTATTTTTGTATTTTTTTTTCGACGTTCATGTTGCACTGTTCAATGTTCAATACTAAAGTGCTTATCTTTAACAATAAATAGCCTAATAATAAAGCAGTGTTTTGTTACTTTTCATGTCTTCCAAGCCTATGATAATGTGAATTAACTCATTGTGACAATAATTTGTTCACACAAAAGAAATGGCAATCACTTTTACCTTCAAAGGACACACAGCTAAGTAGTTAGCTTACTATTGGCAAATTTAATTTTACATTAATTTCCATATTGTGTAAAGGACCAAATAAAAAAAACCCTGCCCATTTCTGACTTTGAACCCCTGCCACACAGTTGTCCCTTAAAGACTCCGCCCAAAAAGACAAGCGGTAGAAAATGGATGGATGGATAGATCCATCCATCCATTTTCCTACCGCTTGTCCCTTTTGGGGTCGTGGGGGTTGCTGGAGCCCATCTCAGCTGCTTTCAGGCGGAAGGCGAGAACACACTGGACAAGTCGCCACCTCATCGAAGGGGCAACCCAGATAGAGAGACAACATTCACACCCTAGGGCAAATTTAGTGTTGCCAATCAACCTATCCCCAGGTGCATGTCTTTGGAAGTGGAAGGAAGCGGGAGTACCCGGAGGGAACCCACGCAGTCACGGGGAGAACATGCAAACTCCACACAGAAAGATCCCGAGCCCGGGATTGAACCCAGGACTACGTATATGTGAGGCATATGCACTAACCCATCTACCGCCGTGCTGACCAAGTCGGGGTCCCCGTTAATCAATTCATGGTAAAGTTTAATGCATCACAACAAAATTAGGCTTAATAATGTGTTGATTCCACCACAGTATATACAAACCATGTTTCCATATGAGTTGGGAAATTGTGTTAGATGTAAATATAAACACAATACAAAGATTTTTGCAAATAATTTTCAACCCATATTCAATTAAATGCACTACCAAGATCATTAATCATTAACTTTAGAATTTGATGCCAGCAACCCGTGACACAGAAGTTGGGAAAGGTGGCCATAAATACTGATAAAGTTGAGGAATGCTCATCAAACACTTATTTGGAACATCCCACAGGTGTGCAGGCTAATTGGGAACAGGTGGGTGCCATGATTGGGTATAAAAACAGCTTCCCAAAAAATGCTCAGTCTTTCACAAGAAAGGATGGGGCGAGGTACACCCCTTTGTCCACAACTGCGTGAGCAAACAGTCAAACAGTTTAAGAATAACGTTTCTCAAAGTGCAATTGCAAGAAATTTAGGGATTTCAACATCTACGGTCCATAATATCATCAAAAGGTTCAGAGAATCTGGAGAAATCACTCCACGTATGGCCGGAAAAGCAACAATAAATGACTGTGACCTTCGGTCCCTCAGACGGCACTGTGTCAAAAACCGACATCAATCTTTCAAGGATATCACCACATGGGCTCACGAACACTTCAGAAAACCACTGTCACTAAATACAGTTTGTCGCTACATCTGTAAGTGCAAGTTAAAGCTGTATTATACAAAGCGAAAGCCATTTATCAACAACATCCAGAAACGCCGCCAGCTTCTCCAGGCCCGAGATCATCAAAGATGGACTGATGCAAAGTGGAAAAGTGTTTTGTCGTCTGACGAGTCCACATTCCAAATTTTTGGGGGAAATATTCGACATCGTGTCATCCGGACCAAAGGGGATGTGAAACCATCCAGACTGATATCGATGCAAAGTTCAAAAGCCAGCATCTATGGTGGTGCATTAGTACCCAAGGCATGGGTAACTTACACATCTGTGAAGGGACCATTAATGTTGAAAGGTACATAAAGGTTTTGGAACAACATATGTTGTCATCTAGTTCATGGACGCCCCTGCTTATTTCAGCAAGACAATGCCAAGCCACATTCGGCGTGTGTTACAACAGTGTGGCTTCGTAAGAAAAGAGTGTGGGTACTTTCCTGGGGCGCCTGTCTCCCATCGAAAATGTGTGGCGCATCATGAAGCGTAAAATACGACAGCGGAAACCCCGGACTGTTGAACGACTGAAGCTCTACAAAAAACAAGAACGGGAAAGAATTCCACTTTCAAAGCTTCAACAATTAGTTTCCTCAGTTCCCAAACGTTTATTGAGTGTTGGTAAAAGAAAAAGGTGATGTAACACAGTGGTGAACATGCCCTTTCCCAACTACTTCGGCATTTGTTGCAGCCATTAAATTCAAAGTTAATTATTATTTGCAAAAAAAAAAAAATAAAGTTTATGAGTTTGAACATCAAATATCTTGTCTTTGTCGTGCATTCAACTGAAAAGGATTTGTATATCGGTATTGGTTGATATCGGAATCGGTAATTAAGAGTTGGACAATATCGGAATATCGACAAAAAAGCCATTATCGGACATCTCTACTATATTTTCAGAGGGAAGCCAAGCGACCTGGCGAAATAATATATTCTAGCCTTGAGGTAGAAGTAGGAAGACAAATGGCTATGAAACAAAGACCAGTAGACCCGAAAAAGCTACAGATCTGTGGAACAGAAGCTTAAGCGGCCCGATACATATTTAAAATAACCCTTAGGTTACAAAGTCCATCCATCCGTTCAATTATTAGTCCATCCATCAACCCATCCATTCATAATCCATCACAGTACTAAAACCATAGACTGCCCGGAAAGTAAAATTGTACAACGTAACTCAGACCTCCTCCAACGCCACAGGGACCTAAACCCAGCCTTGTAGCGTCAATCAATTATGGATCGGAGTAAAAAAGCATGTCACCTTTCTTTGTGCAAGTATCGACACGTGTAAAAGCAGTTCCGAACACACCCACCCAGGAAAGGTAAGGCCGGAATGATGTAGGAGATCTATTCCACTAACGTTAGCAGCTTTTATCTTAGTCCTCTCCAGGCAGACATTGAACAGTTTCACTACCTGGATTACACCGGAGTCAGTAGTAAAGCAGCCTCAGCTGTCTCACACTTTTAGTTTTTTAAAAGCTTCTCAAAGTCACCATGACTCAGCAGAGGACGGACAGAGCCGCTTGCTCAGGGAACGGAAACGCATCAGGTCAAACTCAGTCTCAGCACATACCGGAAACTCAATGCCATCCGGTTGTTTCCTCCTGATAGCGAGGCCTTGTCAGCATGTCCATCAAAGGGGAGCGATGATGGTTCCAGTCCACATGAAACATGCTTTCTTGGGGTCTAGACTACATGTTTTTGCGTATACTTCACCTTTTGATCATGTCTCAAGAACAGAGATTACCGTATTTTCCAGACCATAGGGCACACTGCCGATTAATGGTCTGTTTTTGATCTGTTTTCATATATCTCACCATTATGTTGGATCCACTATGGACTGGACTCCCACACTATTATGTTAGATCCACTATGGACTGGACTCTCACACTATTATGTTAGATCCACTATGGAATAGACTCTCACAATATTATGTTAGATCCACTATGGACTAGACTTCCACAATATTTTGCTAGATCCATTATGGACTGGACCCTCACACTATTATGTTAGATCCACCATGGACTGGACTTTCACAATATTTTGCCAGATCCACTATTGACTGGACTCTCACACTATTTTTCCAGATCCACTATGGACTGGACTCTAACATTATTATGTTAGATTCCCCAATATGGACTGGACTCTCTCTATTATGTTAGATCCACTATGGACTGGACTCTCACTATTATGTTAGATCCACTATGGACTGGACTCTCACACTATTATGTTAGATCCACTATGGACTGGACTTTCACAATATTTTGCTAGATCCACTATGGACTGGACTCTCACACTATTATTTTAGATCCACTATGGACTGGACTCTCACACTATTATGTTCGATCCACTATGGACTAAATTCTCACACTATTTTTCCAGATCCACTATGGACTGGACTCTAACATTATTATGTTAGATTCCCCAATATGGACTGGACTCTCTCTATTATGTTAGATCCACTATGGACTGGACTCTCACTATTATGTTAGATCCACTATGGACTGGACTCTCACACTATTATGTTAGATCCACCATGGACTGGACTTTCACAATATTTTGCCAGATCCACTATTGACTGGACTCTCACACTATTTTTCCAGATCCACTATGGACTGGACTCTAACATTATTATGTTAGATTCCCCAATATGGACTGGACTCTCTCAATTATGTTAGATCCACTATGGACTGGACTCTCACTATTATGTTAGATCCACTATGGACTGGACTCTCACACTATTATGTTAGATCCACTATGGACTGGACTTTCACAATATTTTGTTGGATCCACTATGGAGTGCACTCTCACTATTATGTTAGATCCACTATGGACTGGACTCTCACTATTATGTTAGATCCACTATGGACTGCACTCTCTCTATGCATGCAAAGCGACAGACAATGATCAACAACACCCAGAAACGCCACCGTCTTCTCTAGGCCCAAGCTCACCTCAAATGGACTGGGGTGTGTCCAAACCTTTGACCTGCACTGTAGTTTTGGCGAACATTTGTAAAAAAAAAAACTGAGTTGCTACAATCTTTAATTCTGCGTCACACTCAATAACCAGTTTTGGTGACAGAACATAGCTCTTTACATTAAATGTGACTAAATGGTTTCAATTAAAGCTGCCAATGGGATCACCAGGATTGAGCGATCACTTTTATTTACAACCTTAGCCACTGGAGCTCAAGAAAAGATTAATAGTATGTAGGAGTGTGTCCAAGCTAGTCAATACGCACCAATCCAATACAGCTGCAGGGCAAGGTCATCAGGGTCAGGCCCGGACCTAAGCTGCTATTGGACATTTAAGACGTGTCGGGGTTATTTTGGGGTGATTCAGCTGAACCTGCGCATGCTTTTTTAATTACATTTCATCCAATCATTAAAACACGGGTCTACTTAAAGGTGTCGGAAGCTATTTTGCTGACTTCAGGGTCAGGTTTTGGGAACACACCGCTTTTTATGTGATTGAAATCCTTATCTGTAGGTCAACCACTCGGCGACTGAGGATTTTGTTTATCGCAAGTCTTTTCATTAGTAAAGAAAGCTAGGAATTAATTAGTTTTTTTTTATTGCTCCATGGATAGCCATGAAAATCTGAAAAAAAGTAATTACCTATTAAGAGCAGCGTTGGTAATACAACGCGGTAAACTTACAGTATTTGACAAGCCAATTGAGATACGTCAGTTGCGTAGACCTTGGCTACTAAAGACTCACTATTGTTTAGAATTACAGGTCTCGACAAACGTTGTAAATATACACCGTGTCCTGGGCATGTCGTTAAAGTGGAGGCTCCTCTATGGGGTCTTGGGGCACTAGGAATTTAACCCCTTCACTAATCTTACCCCAGGTGGGCCCTGGCAAAGGCCTAGTACCTGACTTTCCCCTAGCCAGGGATACGGTGAAGACCTCAACGGCAAAGCGGGCGGAAGACGATGGATTTAAGAACTACCACGATGGCTGCAAAGGCAAAGAAGGCTGCAGCAGAAAAGGCTCCCCAGTCGTCTTGGAATCGACTGGGACCCTGTCCCGGATCCTGTCAAGGATCACGTAGTGACTGTCTGTGCACCAGTCTCCCTGTCATGTTCTGTGGTCATGTTTTGTTTAGTTATGTTCCGTTTGTTTAAGACTCCATTAGCTCCTGTACGATCCACAATGGACTGGATTCTCACACTACATTAGATCCACGATGGACTGGACTCTCTTTCACAATTATGTTATATCCACTATGAACTGGAATCGCACTATTATGTTAGATCCACAATGGACTGGACTCTCACTATTATGTTAGATCCACTATGGACTGGACTTTAACAGTATGTTAGATCCACTATGGACTGGACTCTCTTTCACAATTATGTTATATCCACTATGGACTAGAATCTCACTATTATGTTAGATCCACTATGGACTGGACTGTCACAAATACTATGTTACATCCACTATAAACTGGACTCCTACTATTATGTTAAATCCACTATGGACTGGACTGTCACACTATTATGCTAGATCCACTATGGACTGGGCTCTCACTATTATGTTAGATCCACTATGGACTGGACTCTCACTATATTATGTTAGATCCACTATGGACTGGACTGTCACACTATTATGTTAGATCCACTATGGACCGGACTCTCACCATTATAGTAGATCCACTATGGACTGGACTATCACAAATTTTATGGTAGATCCACTATGGACTGGACTCTCACTATTATGTTAGATCCACTATGGACTGGACTCTCACTATTATGTTAGATCCACTATGGACTGGACTCTCATTATTATGTTAGATCCACTTTGGACTGGACTCCCACTATTATGCTAGATCCACTATGGACTGTCACACTATTATGTTACATCCACTATGGACTGGACTCACACTATTATGTTAGATCCACTATGGACTGGACTCTCATTATTATGTTAGATCCACTATGGACTGGACTCACACTATTATGTTAGATCCACTATGGACTGAACTCTCCCACTATTATGTTAGATCCACTACGGACTGGACTCACACTATTATGTTAGATCCACTATGGACTGAACTCTCCCACTATTATGTTAGATCCACTATGGACTGGACTCTCACTATTATGTTAGATCCACTATGGACTGGGCTCTCACACTATTATGTTAGATCCACTATGAACTGGACTCTCACAATAATTTTGTTATATCCAATACGGACTCTCATTGTCCCATTGGGTTGAGATTTTCCTTGCTTTGATGTGGGATCTGAGCCGAGGATGCCGTTGTGGCTTGTGCAGCCCTTTGAGACACTCCTGCTATATAAGTAAACATTGATTAAAAAAACAAAAACAAATGTAGTCATCCCCCACTTTACATCTACTTTAGTCGTGGGCTTTTATGTGGGTTAATTGTTATTTTGCATGTCCATTTTTAATTCTTTTGTCCTTGCAAATTGCATCCTTTTGTAGCATTTCCAAAACTGTGCGCTCATTAGCCCACTTTTTTTTTTTTTTTTTTAAGACACGGATATAAAAACAACGAGTGGTTAACATGCAAGTTCAGTAAAAATCTCTCGCTACATCCACAACACAATTAGGACTTCTCCTCCTCGTCGGCTTAAATTTAAGCACCAGATTACAAATGCAGACCGATCCAGCCGTCTCCACGGCGACGGAGCAAACTCCATCTGCTGATAAGAACCATGAGAAAATGGTTGGAAGGCCGGAGAATTGAAAAAAAAATAAAAATAAAAAAAAAGTGTCGGGGGTGGTTTTAAGTCCACCAAGGCTAACTGGATTGATGACTTGAAGCTGGTGCTGCTGATGACACAATCTCATGTCATTACAAGGACATGAACGAGTGAACGGGAGGATTAAAGGTTCCGCCTAGTTCCTAAGGAGTAGATTTGCACTGAGGTTTTGATAATGATGTTCGTAATCCTTCCGCAGGTAGATCTATAAACCTTTATGAATGAATCTTGTACAGGATTTAACGCCTTGCTGCATTGTGCAATTTGTGGGAGTCGAATGAACAAAAATGGCAAAAAAATAAAATAAAATCGCACAAAGTCAAAAGGAAAGATAGTACATTGCGATTTTTATTTTTTTTAAACAATGTCAATTTTACCGGTAAAATCTGTTTGCTGTAAAACCTTCAGATTTGTTTTTCCAAAAAGAAAACCCAAATTGTACTGTACCATTTTTTCATTAACGGTAATGCACCGTAAAAAACAACAACTTGCAGCTCAGTTGCCAGAATTTTACCATAAAAATAAGTGGTGGATTACTATGACTATAAGAGTATTGCTGTTTTTTTTTATTCACAGTAATACACTATAGATGCTATGTCAGTAAAAATATGTTGAATGGGGTGCCTGTTTACGGTAAAACCGTCATATTTGTTTTTCAAAAATAAAATGCAAATTGTCCCAGTTTTTTCCATGAAAAAGAGAATCCCGTTTTTCCATTTACAGTAATGCACTGTAAAAACAGCCGTAGATTTTACGGTAAAAAAAAACAACAACTTGCAGCTTGGTAGCCAGAATTTTACCGTAAAAATAAAAGTGTTTTTCCATTTACAGTAAAGCACTCATAAAAAACAAAAAAACAAAACTGTAGATTCTACAGTAAACAAAACTGGCCGAATTTAACGACAAAGATGAAAGTAATGCTGTTTTTTTTTTTTAAACGATGTAAATTTTACGGTAAAATTCTGCCGCCTGAGCTGCCTGTTTACCGTAAAAACTTCAGATTTGGTTTTCAAAAATAAAACGCAAATTGTCCACATTTTTTTCCATGAAGAAGAAAATCCTGTTTTTCCATTTACAGTAATGCACTGTAAAAACGGCCGTAGATTTTACAGTAAAACAAACTTGCAGCTTAGTAGCCAGAATTTTACCGTAAAAATAAAAGTGTTTTTCCATTTACAGTAAAGCACTTATAAAAACCCCAAAACAAAACAGTAGATTCTACAGTAAAAAAAAACTTGCCAAATTTTTCTTTGAAGATGATGTTTTTATTCACAGTAACACACTGTAAAAACTATGTACATTTGTATGGTAAAATTCTGTCGACTGAGCTGCCTGTTTACTGTAAAACCTTCAGATTTGTTTTTCAAAAATAAAATGCAAATCGTCCGAATTTTTTCCAAGAAGAAGAAAATCCCATTTTTCCATTTACAGTAATGCACTGTAAAAACAGCTGTAGATATTACAGTCAAACAAACAACTTGCAGCTTAGTAGCCAGAATTTTACCGTAGAATATAAAAGTGTTTTTCCATTTACAGTAAAGCACTCATAAAAAAACAAAAAAAACAAACAAACTGTAAATTCTACAGTAAACAAAACTGGGGAAATGTTAATATGAAAATGTCTTTATTCACAGTAATACACTGTAAAAACTATGCACATTTTACGGTAAAAATGTTGTTGACTGAGCTGCCTGTTTATTTTAAAACCTTCGATTTTTTTTTTATAAAGAAAATCCATATCGTAATGTACTGTTTTTCCATTTACAGTAATGCACTTTAAAAATAGCTTTAGATCTTACAGTAAAACAAACAACTTGCAGCTTAGTAGCCAGAATTTTACCGTAAAAATAAAAGTGTTTTTCCATTTACAGTAAAGCACTCATAAAAAACAAAACTGTAGATTCTACATTAAACAAAACTGGGCAAATATTACTATGAAGATGTCTTTATTCACAGTAATACACTATAAAAACTATGCACATTTTACGGTAAAATTTTGTTGACTGAGCAGCCTGTTTATTTTAAAACTTTCTATTTGTTTTTTTATAAAGAAAATCCAAATTGTACCGTACTGTTTTTTCATTTACAGTAATGCACTGTAAAAACAGCCGTCCATTTTACAGGAAAAAAAACAACTTAAAGCTCGGTTGCCAGAATTTTACCGTAAAAATAAGTGGTATATTACTATGACCATAAGAGTATTGCTGATTTTTTTAATTCACAGTAATACACTGTAGATGCTATGTCAGTAAAATTATGTTGACTGAGCTGCCTGTTTACGGTAAAACCGTCAGATTTGTTTTTCAAAAATAAAATGCAAATTGTCCAAATTTTTTCCATTAAGGAAAAAAATCCCGTTATTTCATTTACAGTAATGCACTGTAAAAATGGCCGTAGATTTTACAGTAAAACAAACAACTTGCAGCTTGGTAGCCAGAATTTTACCGTAAAAATAAAAGTGTTTTTCCATTTACAGTAAAGCACTCATAAAAAACAAAAAACAAAACTGTAGATTCTACAGTAAACAAAACTGGCAAAATTTTTCTATGAAGATGATGTTTTTATTCACAGTAATACACTGTAAAAACTGTGTAAATTTTTATGGTAAAATGCTGTCGACTGAGCTGCCTGTTTACCCTAAAACCTTCAGATTTGTTTTTCAAAAATAAAATGCAAATTGTCCAAATTTTTTCAATGAAGAAGAAAATAGCGTTATTCCATTTACAGTAATGCACTGTAAAAACGGCCGTAGATTTTACAGTAAAACAAACAACTTGCAGCTTGGTAGCCAGAATTTTACCATTTAATATAAAAGTGTTTTTCCATTTACAGTAAAGCACTCATAAAAAAAAACAAAAAAACAAACAAACTATAGATTCTACAGTAAACAAAACTGGGCAAATGTTACTATGAAAATGTCTTTATTCACAGTAATACACTGTAAAAACTATGCACATTTTACGGTAAAAATTTTGTTGACTGAGCTGCCTGTTTATTTTAAAACCATCGATTTTTTTTTTATAAAGAAAATCCAAATCGTACTGTGCTGTTTTTCCATTTACAGTAATGCACTGTAAAAACAGGTTTAGATTTTACAGTAAAACAAACAACTTGCAGCTTAGTAGCTAGGATTTTACCGTAAAAATAAAAGTGTTTTTCCATTAACAGTAAAGCACTCATAAAAAACAAAACTGTAGATTGTACATTAAACAAAACTGGGCAAATGTTACTATGAAGATTTCTATATTCACAGTAATACACTGTAAAAACTATGCACATTTTACGGTAAACATTTTGTTGACTGAGCTGCCTGTTTACCGTAAATCCTTCAGATTTGTTTTTAGAAAATAAAATGCAAATTGTCCCAATTTTTCCCATGAAAAAGAAAATTAAATTTTTCCATTTACAGTAATGCACTGTAAAAACAGCCGTGGATTTTACAGTCAAACAACTTGCAGCTTAGTAGCCAGAATTTTACCGTAAAAATAAGTGTTTTTCCATTTACAGTAAAGCACTCATAAAAAACAAAAAACACAACTGTAGATTCTACAGTAAACAAAATTGGCAATTTTTTCTATGTAAAAACTGTAATTTTACGGTAAAATTCCAATGACTGAGCTGCCTGTTTACTTAAAAAAAACAACTTTGATTTGTTTTCTTAAAAAGAAAATCCAAATTGTACCGTACCGTTTTTCCATTTACAGTAATGCTGTAACGATCTGTCACTTACTTTCTGATAGTTTTTCGTGTTTTGTACTTTGTTTCCTGTTCAGTGCTCTTATTTTGTCATACTTCCTGTTTACTCCGCTGAGCACTGTTTTTGTCACACTCGCCGTTGATTGGCAGCGGTCCTCAGCTGCGGTCAATCAACATAGGTCTATTTATGTTTCACTCGAGCACTCCTCAGTGCTCGAAGTTAAAACCATGTTGGGAACATCTCCATGCAAGACTGCTTTCTGTTTATATCTTTTACTTTGATGAAATTAAAATCATCTTACCGGCTTTCTGCTCTCCTGGATTTTTGCATACTTGAGGTCACACAACTGCAGCCATGCGACATCCCAACAGTAACTTCGAGCCAGAAAATTGTGACCTCGCGAGAATCCCTGTCGGCAATCCTCAGCCGACGTTCTGGACCGCACAATTCCTGGAGGACTTGAAGGCCAGGTTTGTGCGGTCCCAGCCTACAGACGCGGACCCTCTCCCCGCGGCAACGCCACCGGCTTCGGCTCTCCGACCGGCGCGTCCCCCGCCGCCGTCTTTCCTCTCGGCTCAACGACTGGCTACGGCTCTCCGACCAGCACGTCCGCCACTTCCTGCATGCCTCGCGGCTCCCGCGGCAACGCTACCGGCTACGGCTCTCCGACCGGCGCGTCCTCCGCCGCCATCCTTCCTCTCGGCAACGCTGCCGGCTACGGCTCACCGACCGGCGCGCCCGCCTCCTCCTTCACGTCTCGCGGCTCCTGCGGCTCCGTCGCCGACTGCGGCTCTCCGACCGGCACGTCCGCCGCCGCCATCCTTCCCGTCGTCTGCTGAGCTGCTTCTCCCTGCTCCTACGCAGCTTCCAGCGGCTGCTCCTACGCAGCTTCCAGCGGCTGCTCCCCGGCTGCTCTTTTTGCCAGCTCCCGCTCTCTTTTTTGGTCCGCCGAGAGCTCCAGTGGAGCCCACAGTGAGGTCGCTTTTGTCCTCCTGCTGGGACTTGGCACGGGACGTGTCTTCGTCCCTCCTCCTGGTCCCCTCCCGCCCGTCCCTGGTTTTCGCACCGGGGGACTCCGACGAGCAGGCACGTTTTCCCGCACGTGTGAACGGTGTCTGGCAGCCACCTAGTGGAGGGGGGCCCACTATACACTGCGGTGCAGCCAGGCACACAACGCCGGCTCCACGCCTAGCCCCAACGCCGGCTCCACGCCTAGCCCCAACGCCGGCTCCACGCCGAGCCCCAACGCCGGCTCCACGCCGAGCCCCAACGCCGGCTCCACGCCGAGCCCCAACGCCGGCTCCACGCCGAGCCCCAACGCCGGCTCCACGCCGAGCCCCAACGCCGGCTCCACGCCGAGCCCCAACGCCGGCTCCACGCCGAGCCCCAACGCCGCCAAGAGCAGCACCACGCCGGGCTTCGTCACCGCCGGCATCCGCTATTCCTCGGCCAGCATTTGCTGCTCCTCGCCCGGCGTCATCTGCCGCTTTCACGCCGCCGATGACGTCTGCCGCTTTCACGCCGCCGATGACGTCTGCCGCTTTCACGCCGCCGATGACGTCTGCCGCTTTCACGCCGCCGATGACGTCTGCCGCTTTCACGCCGCCGATGACGTCTGCCGCTTTCACGCCGCCGATGACGTCTGCCGCTTTCACGCCGCCGATGACGTCTGCCGCTTTCACGCCGCCGATGACGTCTGCCGCTTTCACGCCGCCGATGACGTCTGCCGCTTTCACGCCGTTGATGACGTCTGCCGCTTTCACGCCGTTGATGACGTCTGCCGCTTCCACGCCGTTGATGACGTCTGCCGCTTCCACGCCGTTGATGACGTCTGCCGCTTCCACGCCGGCACCAACATCGGCTCCTCAGCCGCCTCCTGCAGAGGTATCTGTTTTGGCTGCAGCCCCCGCCGCTTTGTCTGCTGTCTCCGGGCCTGCTTCAGCGCGCCCGCCTCCACGTCAGCCGCGGATGTGGCCGTGCCCTGGGCGTCCTCCTCGCGGGATGCACTCGTCTCTTTTTCGGCCAATGATGTGGCTGTTCCGTGGCCGCCCGCCCCGCCAGTTCCAGCGGCGCTCTACGCGCCGTCGCCACCTGACTTTCCCTCGCTGGCTGCGGGGACACGAGGTTTGGCGACCTTCCACCAAATCCTCCTTCCATCCTCCCTTACTTTGTGGACATTTTTTTCCATTTTTCTTTTCCAGGGAACATCTGGTATCTGTTCCTTGAGGGGGAGGTCCTGTAACGATCTGTCACTTACTTTCTGATAGTTTTTCGTGTTTTGTACTTTGTTTCCTGTTCAGTGCTCTTATTTTGTCATACTTCCTGTTTACTCCGCTGAGCACTGTTTTTGTCACACTCGCCGTTGATTGGCAGCGGTCCTCAGCTGCGGTCAATCAACATAGGTCTATTTATGTTTCACTCGAGCACTCCTCAGTGCTCGAAGTTAAAACCATGTTGGGAACATCTCCATGCAAGACTGCTTTCTGTTTATATCTTTTACTTTGATGAAATTAAAATCATCTTACCGGCTTTCTGCTCTCCTGGATTTTTGCATACTTGAGGTCACACAACTGCAGCCATGCGACATCCCAACAAATGCACTGTAAAAACGGCCGTGGATTTTACAGTAAAAAAATAAAAATTTGCAGCTTAGTAGCCAGAATTAATGCAGTGTAAAAACGGCTGTAAATTTTAACAGTAAAAACAACCTTGCAGCATAGTTTTTATTGAAAATATAATAATACAGGACCATACATCCCATCCATTTTCTACCGCTTATTCCCTTTTTTGGGGTCGCGGGGGACGCTGGCGCCCATCTCAGCTACAATCGGGCGGAAGGCGGGTTACACCCTGGACAAGTTGCCAACTCATCGCAGCACCATACAATTTACAGTAATTCGGTGTAAAAAGCATGCTACATTTTACAATACAATTCTGCCGACTGAAAAGCCATTGTTTAAATTAAAATTATGAAGACGCAAATCGTGACTAATTGGTTCTACACTAGTACTTTTTAAAAAGAAAAAAACAAAAAATGAGCCAGTTTCTTGGCTCTTTTTAAATTGGACCTCAAGATCCGGTTCCCTTGAAAGAGCCCTAAATCTCATCTCCGCTAACAAAGCCATAAAGCAGCGGCGCCATTAAAGCCATTTTAAATCATCACTTAACATAAATGCATTTTTTTTTTTTTTTTTAATGAGGACAGATAAGAGAAAAAAAAAAGGTAGTTCATTAGTTATAAAAAACACAAGCACATATAGTTCATCTCAATAAAACCATAATTATCCATCCAGCAATGATGACCATGTTTGAAAAAAAACTCATCATTCTGTGCAGCCACGATGAAATAATAATTAAAAAAAAGACCGTCTGACGGACTAAATCATGGCTTTATGACTTTCCCACGCTTCAAACGAGCATCATGGCATTCTGCAGTTCTCCTCTTCCGTGCAGACTGCAGTTCTGCAGTCTGCACGGAGGAGAAGACTACATCACCGCGGAGGAGCGTGATTACCTTAAACCATAACTGTTCATTTTGTCCCTCGTTAGATTGCAAGACTCGGGCGTTATCTGCATTACCCTCCATGGAACCGTTTCAATAAAACACACTCCTGCTAACATTTACGGGGAATATACTCGCGGAGAAACGGAAAACACGGTGACATACCGAGTCCACACCTTTATGAGCATTTCCGGCAATCTATTTAAAAAGATTATGCAAGGGTGAAATTTTGCCTGTTGGAGCAAAAACAAGCAATAAAACCTTGGTACCTATGCGGCATAAGCCATCCCATTCCTAGCTTCAACTCTTCTGGGAAGGCTGTCCACAAGGTTGCAGAGTTGTTGTTTTTTATAGGAAATTTCAACCATTCTTCCAAAAGCGTTTGAAAAGGCCTGGGTCTCAGTCTCCGTTCCTAATTCATCCCACAGGGGTTCTATCGGATTCAGGTCAGGACTCTGTGCAGGCCAGTCAAGATTCATCCACACCAGACTCTTGTCATCCATGTCTGTATGGACCTTGGTTGAGAAAGCCTGGGTCTCAGTCTCCGTTCTAATTCATTCCAAAGGGGTTCTATCGGGTTCAGGTCAGGACTCTGTGCAGGCCAGTCAAGTTCACCCACACCAGACTCTGTCATCCATGTCTGTATGGACCTTGGTTGAGAAAGCCTGGGTCTCAGTCTCTGTTCTAATTCATTCCAAAGGGGTTCTATCGGGTTCAGGTCAGGACTCTGTGCAGGCCAGTCAAGTTCACCCACACCAGACTGTCATCCATGTCTGTATGGACCTTGGTTGAGAAAGCCTGGGTCTCAGTCTCCATTCTAATTCATTCCAAAGGGGTTCTATCGGGTTCAGGTCAGGACTCTGTGCAGGCCAGTCAAGTTTCATCCACACCAAACTCTTGTCATCCATGGTAGATGGTAAATGGGTTGTAATCGTATAGCACTTTTCTACCCATTTTTAAGGAGCCCAAAGCGCTTTGATAGTATTTCCACATTCGCCCATTCACACACACATTCACACACTGACGGCGGGAGCTGCCATGCAAGACACTCACTAGGAACCATCAGGAGCAAGGGTGAACTGTCTTGCCCAAGGACACAACGGACATGACTAGGATGCTAGAAGGTGGGGATTGAACCAATAACCCTCCGATTGCTGGCACAGCCACTCTACCAACTTCGCCACGTCGTCCCCATGTCTGTATGGACCTTGGTCAAGAAGGCCTGGTTTTCAGTCTCTGTTCTTATTCATCCCACAGGGGTTTTATCGGGTTCAGGTCAGGACTCTGCACAGGCCAGTCAAGTTCACCCACACCAGACTCTGTCATCCGTGTCTGTATGGAACTTGGTTGAGAAAGCCTGGCTCTCAGTCTCCGTTCTAATTCATCCCACAGGGGTTTTATCGGGTTCAGGTCAGGACTCTGTGCAGGCCAGTCAAGTTTCATCCACACCAGACTCCATCAACCACGTCTGTATGGACCTTGCTTTGTGCACCAGTGCACAAAAGTCATCTTGGAAGAGGAAGGGTTCCGCTCCAAACTGTTCCCACAAGGTTGGGAGCATGGAGTTGTCCAAAATGGTTTGGTATCCTGGAGCATTCAAAGTTCCTTTTATTGGAACTAAGGGACCAAGCTCAACTCCTAAAAAACAACCCAAAAAAGTTCCTCCTCCACCAAATTTCACACACGGCATAATGCACTCCATAATGTCCCGTTCCCCTGGCAACCTCCAAACCCAGACTGGTCCATCAGATTGCTAGATGAAAAACCGTGACTCATCAGTCCAGAGAAAGCGTTTCCACTGCTCCAGAGTCCAGTGGCGAAGTGCTTTAAACCACTGCATCCCACGCTTTGGTGATTTATGGCTTAGATGCAGCTGCACAACCATGGAAACCCATTTCATGAAGCTCTCTGCGTGCTGTACGTGGGCTAATTGGAAGGTCACATGAAGTTCGGAGCTCTATATCAACGGAACGTTTTTGCATTATGCGCTGACCCCTCTATGTCAGTTTAGGTGTCCTACCACTTGGTGGCTGAGTTGCTGTTGTTCCCCAAATCTTCACTTTTCTTATGCTAAAGTTGACTTCGGAATATTTAGAAGCGAGGACATTTCTGGACTGGATTTGTTACACGGGTGGCATCCTTTGACAGTTCCATGCTGGAAATCACTGAAAGCGGCCCGTTCTTTCACAAATGTTTGTAGAAACTCCTTGCCTAAGTGCTTGATTTTATACACTGGGCCAAGTTTTTAGGACACCTGATTCTCATCATTTGGATGGGCGGCCTGCGATGAGGTGGCGACTTGTCCAGGGTGTACACCGTCTTCCGCCCGATTGTAGCTGAGGTAGGCACCGGCGCCCCCCCGACCCCAAAGGGAATAAGCGGTAGTAAATGGATGGATGGAGTTTAACTGAATAACTAAATTTCTTTGGGTGAATAATGTAAACTCACTACACCGGTATGTTTTAGAGCTTTCAAAGCGAGTTAACTGTCCGACCGGAACTCTCTGATAACTAAAGTTCCTTGGGTTAATAATGTAAACTCACTACACCGGTATGTTTTAGAGCTTTCATGGCGAGTTTAATGTCTGACGGGAACACTCTAATAACTACAGTTCCTTGGGTGAATAATGTAAACTCACTACACCGGTATGTTTTAGAGCTTTCATGGCGAGTTAACTGTCTGACCGGAACTCTCTGATAACTAAAGTTCCTTGGGTGATTAATGTAAACTCACCACACCGGTATGTTTTAGAGCTTTCTTGACGAGTTAACTGTCCGACCGGAACTCTTTAATAACTAAATTTCCTTGGTTGAATAATGTAAACTCACTACATTGGTATGTTTTAGAGCTTTCATGGCGAGGTTAATGTCTGACCGGAACTCTCTGATAACTAAAGTTCCTTGAGTGAATAATGTAAACTCACTACACCGGTATGTCTTAGAGCTTTCATGGCGAGTTTACTGTCCGACCGGAACTCTCTAATAACTAAAGTTTCTAGGGTGAATAAAGTAAACTCACTACACCGGTATGTTTTAGAGCTTTCATGGCGAGTTTACTGTCCGACCGGAACTCTCTGATAACTAAATTTCTTTGGGTGAATAATGTAAACTCACTAGGCCGTAATGTTTTAGCACTTTCATGGCGAGTTTACTGTCCGACCGGAACTCTCTAATAACTAAAGTTCCTTGGGTGAATAAAGTAAACTCACTACACCGGTATGTCTTAGAGCTTTCATGGCGAGTTAACTGTCCGACCGGAACTCTCTGATAACTAAAGTTCCTTGGGTGAATAATGTAAACTCACTACACCGGTATGTTTTAGAGCTTTCAAAGCGAGTTAACTGTCCGACCGGAACTCTCTGATAACTAAAGTTTCTTGGGTGAATAATGTCAACTCACCACACCGGTATGTCTTAGAGCTTTCATGGCGAGTTAACTGTTCGACCGGAACTCGCTGTTAACTAAATTTCTTTGGGTGAATAATGTAAACTCACTACACCGGTATGTTTTAGAGCTTTCAAAGCGAGTTAACTGTCCGACCGGAACTCTCTGATAACTAAAGTTCCTTGGGTGATTAATGTAAACTCACCACACCGGTATGTTTTAGAGCTTTCTTGACGAGTTAACTGTCCGACCGGAACTCTTTAATAACTAAATTTCCTTGGTTGAATAATGTAAACTCACTACATTGGTATGTTTTAGAGCTTTCATGGCGAGGTTAATGTCTGACCGGAACTCTCTGATAACTAAAGTTCCTTGAGTGAATAATGTAAACTCACTACACCGGTATGTCTTAGAGCTTTCATGGCGAGTTTACTGTCCGACCGGAACTCTCTAATAACTAAAGTTTCTAGGGTGAATAAAGTAAACTCACTACACCGGTATGTTTTAGAGCTTTCATGGCGAGTTTACTGTCCGACCGGAACTCTCTGATAACTAAATTTCTTTGGGTGAATAATGTAAACTCACTACACCGGTATGTTTTAGAGCTTTCAAAGCGAGTTAACTGTCCGACCGGAACTCTCTCATAATTAAAGTTTCTTGGGTGAATAAAGTAAACTCACTACACCGGTATGTCTTAGAGCTTTCATGGCGAGTTAACTGTCCGACCGGAACTCTTTGATAACTACATTTCTTTGGGTGAATAATTTAAACTCACTACACCGGTATGTTTTAGAGCTTTCAAACCGAGTTAACTGTCCAACCGGAACTCTCTGATAACTAAAGTTCCTTGGGTGAATAATGTAAACTCACTACACCGGTATGTTTTAGAGCTTTCAAAGCGAGTTAACTGTCCGACCGGAACTCTCTGATAAGTAAATTTCTTTGGGTGAATAATGTAAACTCACTACACCGGTATGTCTTAGAGCTTTCATGGCGAGTTAACTGTCCGACCGGAACTCTCTCATAATTAAAGTTTCTTGGGTGAATAAAGTAAACTCACTACACCGGTATGTCTTAGAGCTTTCATGGCGAGTTAACTGTCCGACCGGAACTCTTTGATAACTACATTTCTTTGGGTGAATAATTTAAACTCACTACACCGGTATGTTTTAGAGCTTTCAAACCGAGTTAACTGTCCGACCGGAACTCTCAGATAACTAAAGTTCCTTGGGTGAATAATGTAAACTCACTACACCGGTATGTTTTAGAGCTTTCAAAGCGAGTTAACTGTCCGACCGGAACTCTCTGATAAGTAAATTTCTTTGGGTGAATAATGTAAACTCACTACACCGGTATGTTTTAGAGCTTTCAAAGCGAGTTAACTGTCCGACCGGAACTCTCTCATAATTAAAGTTTCTTGGGTGAATAAAGTAAACTCACTACACCGGTATGTCTTAGAGCTTTCATGGCGAGTTAACTGTCCGACCGGAACTCTTTGATAACTACATTTCTTTGGGTGAATAATTTAAACTCACTACACCGGTATGTTTTAGAGCTTTCAAAGCGAGTTAACTGTCCGACCGGAACTCTCTGATAACTAAAGTTCCTTGGGTGAATAATGTAAACTCACTACACCGGTATGTTTTAGAGCTTTCAAAGCGAGTTAACTGTCCGACCGGAACTCTCTGATAAGTAAATTTCTTTGGGTGAATAATGTAAACTCACTACACCGGTATGTTTTAGAGCTTTCAAAGCGAGTTAACTGTCCGACCGGAACTCTCTGATAACTAAAGTTCCTTGGGTGAATAATGTAAACTCACCACACCGGTATGTTTTAAAGGTTTCATGGCGAGTTAACTGTCCCACCGGAACCCTCTAATAACTAAAGTTCCTTGGGTGAATAATGTAAACTCACCATACCGGTATGTTTTAGAGCTTTCTTGGCGAGTTTACTGTCTGACCGGAACTCTCTAATGACTAAAGTTCCTTGGCTATGCTTTTGCAAGCTTGAGGAAGGATGACAGCTTTTTTTAAAATAATTTTCCTACTCCATCCCAATAATAAGAATAAGGGCAAAAAAAATAAATAAATACAAATTTTACCAAGCCCCGAGTACGAGCATAATTTGCTAAATGGATGTGACAACTTGTGTGCAAACAAGAGCCGGGACCAAGTATGAATCACACCAGCCAGTCGGGCGGTTTTTCTTTCTTCGCAACGGGCAAATCAACGTCAGCCTCGCGCCGCCAACACCCGTCGCCGAGTCGAGGTCGGCATGACTCAAAAAAAAAAAAAAAACAACGCAGGTGGAAACGCAAGCGCTCCCCAAATCCTGTCCTGTCTCATCCTGTTCTGCAAATACTCGGCAATTTGCACTTTTCCTTCCTGGGGACAATTGCCGTCTTCAAAAAAATAAAAAATAAAATAAGAAATAACAGGCCTGTCTGGATGAAGACAGCAGGCGAGATAAGACCATCAGAAGGAGTTTATCTGATTTTTCACAGCAGCTTCCTATTTTTTTTTGTCCTGTGGTTTTGAATCAATGGATTTAATTTGCCTTATTGGCTTTTCTTTTAGTTTCGATCAGATATCGAGAACGGGATTAGTTGTTTGGCTCCCTATTAACAATTCTGTCTCGCCCTCCATAATGCAGGCGCTCGTAACAATGAAACTAAATGGGAAGGAGAAAAAAGCATTTAATTAACCAAAACGTTATCAATTGGACATATCAAATTATTATGATAACCTCGGTTTGTGCGATACTAAAGCATCATAATTAATGGCTTTTGGTTTTGTTTATTGCATTCTGTTTTAGCGCTTTCATGGCGAGTCAACTGTCCGACCGGAGCTCTTTAATAACTAAATTTCCTTAGGTGAATAATGTAAACTCACTACACCGGTATGTTTTAGAGCTTTCAAAGCGAGTTAACTGTCCGACCGGAACTCTCTGATAACTAAAGTTCCTTGGGTGAATAATGTAAACTCACTACACTAGTATGTTTTAGAGCTTTCTTGGCGAGTTAACTGTCTGACCAAAACTCTCTAATAACTAAGTTCCTTGGGTGAATAATGTAAACTCACTACACCGGTATGTTTTAGAGCTTTCATGGCGAGTTAACTGTCCGACCGGAACTCTCTAATAACTAAATTTCCTTGGGTGAATAATGTAAACTCACAACACTGGTATGTTTTAGCGCTTTTATGGCGAGTTAACTGTCAGACCGTAACTCTCTAATGACTAAAGTTCCTTGGGTGAATAATGTAAACTCACTACACCGGTATGTTTTAGAGCTTTCATGGCGAGTTAACTGTCCGACCGGAACTCTCTGATAACTGAAGTTCCTTTGGTGAAAAATGTAAACTCACTACACCGGTATGTTTTAGAGCTTTCAAAGCGAGTTAACTGTCCGACCGGAACTCTCTGATAACTAAAGTTCCTTAGGTGAATAATGTAAACTCACAACACTAGTATGTTTTAGAGCTTTCTTGGCGAGTTAACTATCTGACCGGAACTCTCTAATAACTAAATTTCCTTGGGTGAATAATGTAAACTCACAACACTGGTATGTTTTAGCGCTTTTATGGCGAGTTAACTGTCAGACCGTAACTCTCTAATGACTAAAGTTCCTTGGGTGAATAATGTAAACTCACTACACCGGTATGTTTTAGAGCTTTCATGGCGAGTTAACTGTCCGACCGGAACTTTCTGATAACTAAAGTTCCTTTGGTGAAAAATGTAAACTCACTACACCGGTATGTTTTAGAGCTTTCAAAGCGAGTTAACTGTCCGACTGAAACTCTCTAATAACTAATGTTACTTAGGTGAATAATATAAACTCACTACACCGGTATGTTTTAGAGCTTTCATGGCGAGTTAACTGTCCGACCGGAACTCTCTGATAACTAAAGTTCCTTGGGTGAATAATGTAATCTCACTACACCGGTATGTTTTAGAGCTTTCATGGCAAGTTAACTGTCTGACCGGAACTCCCTAATAACTAAAGTTCCTTGGGTGAAAAATGTAAACTCACTACACCGGTATGTTTTAGAGCTTTCATGGTGAGTTAACTGTCCGACTGGAACTCTCTAATAACTAATGTTACTTAGGTGAATAATAGAAACTCACTACACCGGTATGTTTTAGAGCTTTCATTGCGAGTTTATTGTCCGACCGGAACTCTGTAATAACTAAAGTTCTTTGGGGGAATTATGTAAACTCACTATACCGGTATGTTTTAGCGCTTTCATGGCGAGTTAACTGTCCGACCAGAACTTTCTAATAACTAAAGGTCCTTGGGTGAATAACGTAAACTCACCACACGGGTATGTTTTAACGCTTTCAGTGCAAGATTACTGTTGGATATAAGTAAAGCCAATCAAAGTAGCCACATAAAAAAGTCAGTTATTATAGACTCACCCCAATCTACGTCCCTTATTTTAAACTATTTCAAGAAAAATGTCCAAAGATTTACATTGTATGGCTGACTAGTGCACAAATAGGCCGTGAAAAACCTTCTGACCGGAACTCTCTAATAACTAAAGTTCCTTGGGTGAATAATGTAAACTCACTACACCGGTATGTTTTGGCGCTTTCATGGCAAGTTAACTGTCCGACCAGAACTCTCTAATAACTAAACTTCCTTGGGTGAATAATGTAAACACACTACACTGGTATGTTTCAGCCCTTTAATGGCGAGTTTATTGTCCGACTCTCTAATAACTAAAGTTCCTTGGGTGAATAATGTAAACACACTACACTGGTATGTTTCAGCACTTTAATGGCGAGTTTATTGTCCGACTCTCTAATAACTAAAGTTCCTTGGGTGAATAATGTACACTCACTACACCGGTATGTTTTACCACTTTTATAGCAAGTCTACTGACAGACATAAATAAAGCAAATCGAAGTAGAATTCAAACTACTTCAAGAAAAACGTACAAAGATTTAAATTGTTTGGCCAATATAGAAATCTCTTGTACCGTATTTTCCGGAAAATATATAGAACGATTATTTTATACATTACCCTTTAAAATGGTTTTCAATCATATTTATTTTATATCGGTCTTATATTTATTTATTCTGTTCTCATTCCGTCATTGTGGAGCTAGGTATAGTATTTGAGTCTTGTTTTTTTAATCCTTCTGTGCAGCACTTTGGAAACATTTTTGTTGTTTAAATGTGCTCAGGTGGATTGGATTGGGTTTATTGCACATAATAGCGCTACAGTCAATAAAGCTGAATATTTAATATGCACATATAGAAATCAATGTGCTAACAAATAATGGCCAGCATCACCTTTTTAAACATACTGTATATATCATATGGAGTGTTTCCCTCAGAATTTTTTTTAGTTAAGGTGGTGTCTCTCCAGGGGGAAGGGGCACCGCCCGGGTGGGTGTAAGGAACAGTGTAATTTGGCCTGTCGCCACCATCACCTTTCCATCCCACCAAAGCCTGGGGGGGCAATAGACTACAAACTGTGGTGAAGTAGGCCGGCTTCGTCGCATGAAGAAGCCTACAATTTTTGGTTGTGTTTTAAAATCCGTATGCCGAATGGCAATAACGATATATATTTTGATATTTGTTCCGTAAAGTAAAAACAAAACACAAAACAGTCCTAGTTACCTGAGATACTAAGTATGTCATTATTTTGACTTAGTTAATATTGACTTACTAAGACAAAACAATGACTAAGTCAAATGAATGACTTGTTGTACATAAACGTTTGAAAAAGACTTGAAAGTGGGGCCACATGCTGACATATGCTCAACTTTAGGCTAGACTTGGGGAAATTAAGGCCCGTGGGCCACATGCGGCCCTTTGAGCTTTTCAATCTGGCCTGCCGGACATCCCTAAATATTTTTTTTTAGATCTTTAAGATGGAAAGTGTAGCTTTCATTATGATGTGCACTCATGTTTTCTAATGACCGTAAGTCTTCAACTATACTAAGTATTTCAATGGTTGGAATCTGAGTTCATGGATGATATACCAGTTACTATAGTAATCTAATTAGTTACTATGGTAATCTAAGTCACAGCAGCTCAGACGTGGCACCAAGCTGTGTGGGCGGGAAGCTTTTCCACAGACAAGGAAGGAGATTTTCACAACAAAGTTCTAAAGCTTAGTGATGTATAGAATATGATAAAATAGAAAGTACTTTATTGATCCCTGGGGAAATTCAGCAAACATCAGATGTAGCAGATTGTTGGTGGTGTTGGATTAATTGTGAATAAGTTATCTCATTTTTGTTCAAATAGGATTGTTTGCTTATGCATTGTGTTAGACAAGATGAAGAGAAACGAAACTTGGCGTTAGATTGAACTTAAGTTGACCTGGCAACCGCAGAAGAGGAGTTTGCAGATGACACAGAGCAACATTGGAAGTTACTGTATCTTTTTATATTTGCATGTGTTATGTTCTTAACAAAGGTGTTATGTTTCCAACACAGCTGTAAAACCCCCCTCCTCCCTTAGTGCAACTGTGTGTGTATGTAACGCAGGGCCTCCCGAATTAATTAAAAGGCGAGGGAGTGGGGGAAAGGTTTCAGAGTGAGTTGGATACTATGATGATTAACTTGTGTGATGACTGTATTATGCTGACAGTATATATTTGTACCATGAATTGGTACAAATGTGGACCTCGACTTAAACAAGTTGAAAAACTTATTACCATTTAGTGGTCAATTGTATGGAATATGTACTGAACTGTGCAATCTACTAATAAAAGTATTAATCACTCAATCAAAATTGGAGACTGTAGCTGGCAACACTTTCTTCGTACGAGAAAAGCAATCACTGGTTTGTCTTCTATTCTCTGTTTCTGTGTTTACATAATGTCTCACGGTATTTGACCCTGAAAGGTGGGTTTATTTGGTACCGTTCGCGTTCATTTTTCACTTGTTTGTTGCCTTTCACTTGATTGTAAAATATGTCGATCGAAAGGGGGCGTGACTATTATATGTTGTCGATATTCAGTGTTTTATCCTTCATAGAAAAATTAAAAACATTTTTTACGTTCTTTAAGGCGGTCTGTGAGACATTATCGTGAGGTTTTGTATTAACCTTCGTCTTGTGTTTGGGTCGGCACCGACCCGTTTTAGTTTTTAAATGCATAAAAACACCACATACATTTACTTTTTTGCATCAAAGCTTTTTGACTTTGTCAGGAACCTCTTTGCCAACAAAATAAAACATTTTAATTTTTTTCACGAAATTATAAAATGCTCTGGTAGAAATTATGCCCTTGGTGTTGTTAGGGTCGGTTTCGACCCAGTTATAAAAATAAGACGATAAAGCAATGACAAGAGCCAAAACTGAACACACTGACAGCCAGCTCCTCTCCCAATCATGTGAGCTTTAGTGGATTCTCATTTTACCTTGTTATCCTGTACAAAAACAAACAAAAGACGGACACTAAAAGTGTCACTTTTGCCACTCTGATTTAGTTTTTTTATTAGTTTTGGAACTAGTAATCTATTTCTCTTGGTTTCATTTGCTTGATTGGTTGTTGGTTGTTTGTTTGATGTTGGATTTCTGTTGCTGAAAAAAATACGTTTTAGCCTTCTTCTTGAAGTAATTATATATGGGTCAAAATTGACCCGTAACACCATAGATGTTACTATAGTTAAAATTCTTAAAATGAAAAAAATAAATAAAACATTTATTTAAGAGATGTGTTCTAATACCCCTTAGTAATAGTTAGGTAACACAACAACCTTTTTTGTATTTATATGATTCTCTTGAGGTTCGTTTTACCATTTTTAGAAATTGAAATCGAGGGGTATACTGACAAAAAAAGGCCCAACGGCCCAAACCAAAAATATTAAAACCAATATTTTCAAGGATAAGGAAGCCTTACGAGGTAACCAAGAGATGAGAAACAAATTGGATGATAGATAATTGTTTTTAGTGTATTTTACAGCTGATTTAAGACATGGGTCAAAACCGACCCGTTAACATAAGAGATGGAAACAGAAAGCTAACACAAGAGGAAGGTTAAAAATAGTAATACCGGGACACATTTTTTTTCTCTGAATGTGGTTCTCTGCTTGCATCATGCAAGTGACGTCAATGTTTGGCCCTCGAGAGCCACATACCACACCGTGATTGGTAGATTCCTACAGCTCCGAACACAACAATGTCAAGCACCATTCACACAAAACTCGCGGGCCGCACTAACATTAAAGGGGATCATTATCACAATTACAGAAGGGTTAAAACCAATAAAAATCAGTTCCCAGTGGCTTATTTTATTTTTTGAAGTTTTTTTCAATATTTTACCTATCCCGGAATATCCCTAAAAAAAGCTTTAAAGTGCCTGATTTTCGCTATCTGTGAAGCCATCGTCCATTTTCCTGTGACGTCATCCAGTGATGCCAATACGGATAGCACAGCAAGATATAGCGACATTAGCTCGGATTCAGACTCGGATTTCAGCGGCTTAAGCGATTCAACAGATTACGCATGTATTGAAACGGATGGTTGGAGTATGGATGCAGATAACGAAGACGAAATTGAAAAAGAAACTGAAGCTATTGAGCGAATAGCTATTGACGCTATTCGGCCATGTTTGCCTTAGCATCGCCGGTAAAATGTGCAGACCAACGATCGGAAGTTTCATATCTTGTGACACTGGATCAACTTAAATCCATCGATTGGTAAGTGTTTGTTTGGCATTAAATATGGGTGGAGGGAAACGCTGGATTTAAATATACTTTCAAATGTACATACAGCTAGCCTAAATAGCATGTTAGCATCAATTAGCTGGCAATCATGCCGCGACAAAATATGTCTGATTAGCACATAAGTCAATAACATCAACAAAACTCACCTTTGTGATTTGTGATTAAAAAAAGATTTAAAGTGCTTGATTTTCGCTATTTGCAATGCGACTATCCATTTCCCTGTGACGTCACACAGTGCTGCCAATGTAAACAAACAATGGCCGATACCACAGCAAGATATAGCGACATTAGCTCGGATTCAGACTCTGATTTCAGCGGCTTAATTCAACAGATTACGCATGTATTGAAACGGATGGTTGGAGTATGAAAGTATTGAAGAAGAAACTGAAGCTATTGAGCAAATAATTCATAGCCATAGCATGGCCGAATAGCTGCGTTAGCATCGCCGATGAAATGTGCGGACCAAACGATCAGGATTTTCGCATCTCGTGACACTGGAGCAACTTAAATCCGTCGATTGGTAAGTGTTTTTTTCGCATTAAATGTGGGTGGAAGGAAACGTAATATAGTTGCAAATGCATCTGCAAGTTATCCATACATCTCTGTGCCATGTCTGCTTTAGCACCGCCGGTAAATAGCATGTTAGCGTCGATTAGCATAGCATGTTAGCATCGATTAGCTGGCAGTCAACATCAACAAAAATCACCTTTGTGATTTCGTTGAATTTATCGTTGCAAATGCATCTGCAAGTTATCCATACATCTCTGTGCCATGTCTGCTTTAGCACCGCGGTAAATAACATGTTAGCGTCTATTAGCGTAGCATGTTAGCATCGATTAGCTGGCAGTCAACATCAACAAAACTCAGCTTTGTGATTTCGTTGACTTTATGGTTGCAAATGCATCTGCAGGTTATCCATACATCTCTGTGCCATGTCTGCTTTTGCACCGCCGGTAAATAGCATGCTAGCGTCGATTAGCGTAGCATGTTAGCATCGATTAGCTGGCAGTCAACATCAACAAAACTCACCTTTGTGATTTCATTGACTTTATCGTTGCAAATGCATCTGCAGGTTATCCATACATCTCTGTGCCATGTCTGCTTTAGCACCGCCGGTACATAGCATGTTAGCGTCGATTAGCGTAGCATGTTAGCATCGATTAGTTGGCAGTCAACATCAACAAAACTCACCTTTGTGATTTTGTTGACTTTATGGTTGCAAATGCATCTGCAGGTTATCCATACATCTCTGTGCCATGTCTGCTTTTGCACCGCCGGTAAATAGCATGCTAGCGTCGATTAGCGTAGCATGTTAGCATCGATTAGCTGGCAGTCAACATCAACAAAACTCACCTTTGTGATTTCGTTGACTTTATCCTTGCAAATGCATCTGCAGGTTATCCGTCACGCCAGTAAGTTTATGTTTTGGTTTTGGTCAGGTTATGTTTAGTTTGTTGGACATTTTAGTTCTGTCTTTTCACTTCCTGGTTTGTTTGTTTCCATGCCAACTCATTCATTTTCACCTGTCACGTCCCTGTTCTCAGCCTCACACCTGTTTTCACTAATGATCATAGCGATTTAAGTCACTCTTTTTCTTGTCTTCGTCCTGGGATCTTCACACTCGCATGCACCCTACCCATGGTGTTCCAACCTTCACGCCTTCGTCCACAATTCCATGCCGTGTAAGTTTGTGTGTTTATGCCACAGTGCCAGTTTTGTTTTGTTTGTATATAGCCATGCCATTATGCTGTTTTGTTTTAAGTTTAGTATAGATTATTATCCGCCACAGAGCGCTTCCTTGGTTTGCCTTTTTGTAGTTTGTTTATTTAATAAATATCATGTACCTGAATTCACACCTGGCTCGTCCTGTAATCCATCTGTGTCAAAGGAGCACACACAATCCATCTCCAAGCCTGACATTATCCATACATCTCTGTGCCATGTCTGCTTTAGCACCGCCGGTAAATAGCATGTTAGCGTCGATTAGCTGGCAGTCACGCCGCGACCAAATATGTCTGATTAGCATATAAGTCAACATCAACAAAACTCACCTTTGTGATTTCGTTGACTTTATTGTTGCAAATCATCTGCAGGTTATCCATACATCCCCGTGCCATGTCTGTCATCGCCGGTAAAATGTGGAGACACTCCGGTACATTCAATGGGGGTCTGGCGGCAGACACTTTCGCATCTTCGGGCCAGTGGTGCAACTTGAATCCCTCCCTGTTAGTGTTGTTACACCCTCCGACAACACACCGACGAGGCATGATGTCTCCAAGGTTCCAAAAAATAGTCGAAAAAACGGAAAATAACAGAGCTGAGACCCAATGTTTACATTCTGACGTCATCGCCTCCAGAGCGATAAACAGAAAGGCTTTTAATTCGCCAAAATTCACCCATTTAGAGTTCGGAAATCGGTTTAAAAAAATATGTTTTTTTTTCTGCACCATCAAGGTATATATTGACGCTTACATAGGTCTGGTGATAATGTTCCCCTTTAAGGTGGGGGCCGCAAAATAATATCTCGCCCCTGACTTTATGTAATTACTGATGGACTTTGGTAAATAAGTTTTCCAGCGTGGGCCTTCCGGATCCTCTTAGCGTCTGTAAAAGGGCTTATTTTGTTTATTTTGCAGGCTTCTCGGTAACTCCGCCCTTTCGACAGATGTAAACATACGCACAGGCTCAGCTCGCCATTTATAATGGATATGAAGTCGTGCGGCGTGGAACAAGTCACCTCTTGCGGGATACTGGGACCTATGAAATGTTAACGTCGCCTTCGACAAATTTACCCTGCTTGGCCGGCCAGAAATCATCACACTGACAAAATGCCACTGGATGGAATATGCAAACATGTGGCGGTTAATGTTCTTTGCTCGCTGAGGCTTCCGTGGCAAAGTTTAACTTGGGGATTTGGATTATATACGCCGTGTTTTGCTGGGGCTGACCTTCCGGATCTTTTTGTGCATGATGGTTGTGTTCGAATCCATGTTGACACCATGCTGATGACCGGGTCATCGTGCTTGGAAGCCTGGAAAACGGGTGCGTGTCACAGCTACTTGCCTTCAAAACATTTAGCCCCCTACTTGTAAAAAAAAAAAAAAGAAAAGAAAAAAAAGTTCTTGCCGCCGGAGTCTGTGAGTCATGTTTTCTGCGTACAATTACAGCTCTTAAGGCCCCTTAAATCAATAAAAAAAATAAAAAAAATGCACTCTGGGTTGTGACAGTAATTGAATTTTTTTTATAGAAAAATGGTTCTGCTGATACAGAGTGAAGATCCAATCCAAAATGTTGAATAGTACTTGAAAAAAAAAGGGATGATTTTAAGATGCAGCAAATGAAAGCAAAGGCCCCGGAGCTCCTGACATGTGGCACGGTGGGCGTAAGAAGATAAATGATATGCCCTTCTTGACTTGTCCCTAAAAGTGCTGGGTTTTTTTCGGAGGGTTTTGTCTTCAAGGGCCGTCCTGTATGCAGAGACTTACTCCCTGACTTTGGAAACAAAATAAACAACACTAAAAATAAATTTCATATATATATATATATATATATATATATGTATGTATAAGTATATATATATATATATGTATATATATATATATATATAAATATACATACAAATATACATACATACATATATACATACATATATATATATACGAACATACATACATATATACATACATACATATATACATATATATATACTATATATACAAACATATATACATATATATACAAACATACATATATACATGTATGTATACATATATATACATATGTACATGTATGTATACATATATATATATATATATATGTATATATATGTATATATATATATATATATATATATATATATATATATATATATATATATATATGTATATATATATATATATATATATATATATATATATATATGTATATATATATATGTATATACATATACATATATATACATATATATACATATATATACATATATATACATACATATATACATATATACATACATATATACATATATATACACACATATACATACATATTTACATACATATACATACATACACACACACACACACACACACACACACATATATATATATATATATATATATATATATACATATATATATAATATATATATATATATATATACATATATATATAATATATATATATATATATATATATACATACATACATACATATATATATATATATATATATATATATATATATATATATATATATATATATATAATATATATATGTATATATATACATACATACATATATATATATATATATATATATATATATATATAATATATATATATATATGTATATATATTCATACATACATAGATACATACATACATACATACATACATACATACATATATATATATATATATATATATATATATATATATATATATATATATATATATATACAAACTTATCATCCCTATACTTAACATTGGCTTAGCTTCTTGTGTTGTTCCTGCTCGGTGTGTGTTTGTGTGAAAACTGTGGACGTTGTGTCCTCCGGAACAAAGAAGAAAAAAACAATATAGGCGCAAAGTTGAAAAGCCAGCATCTGTGATGATATGGGGGTGTATTAGTGCCCAAGGCCTGGGTAACTCACACATCTGTGAAGGCACCATCAATGCTGAAAGGTACATACAGGTTTTTGGGCGAACAAGAGCAACGTTATCATGGACGCCCCTGCTTATTTCAGCAATGCGATGCCAAGCCACGTGTTACAACAGAGTGCGGGTACTAGACTGGCCTGCCTGTAGTCCAGACTTCTCTCCTATTGAAAATGTGTGGCGCAATTTGAAGCCTAAAATACCACAACTGAGAGCTCGGACTGCTGGACAACTTAAGCTATATATCGAGCAAGAATGGGAAAGAATTCCAGCTGAAAAGCTTCAAAAAATGGGTCTCCTCAGTTCAAAACATTTACTGAGTATTAGTAAAAGGAAAGGCCATGTGACACAGTGGTAAAAATGCCTCTGTGCCAACATTTTTGCAATGTGTCGCTGCCAATAAATTCTAAATGAAGGATTAATTGTTAACAAAAAATTAAATTTCTCAGTTTGGACATTACATATCTTGTCTTTGCAGTCTATTCAATTAAATATAAGTTAAAAATATTTAAAAATCATTGCATTCTGTTCTTTTTTTTTTACGAATTACACAATGTACCAATTTCACTGGTTTTGGGTTTTGTACTTAAGAGTTGGTCATTTAGATAAGAAGGGGTTTGCTCCTTTTCTCCCCCTCTATTATGCATCTCTCGGGTGTCTTGAAAGGGTGAGTCGTTTTACTTTTAGTGTTATTATGTGTCATTATTATGACTATTATTATGTGAAGTGAAGTGTGAAGTAAATTATATTTATACAGCGCTTTTCTCTAGTGACTCAAAGCGCTTTACATAGTGAAACCTGATATCTAAGTTACATTTAAACCAGTATGGACGGCACTGGGAGCAGGTGGTTAAAGTGTCTTGCCCAAGGACACAGAGGCAGTGACAAGGATGGCGGAGGCAGGGATCGAACCTGGAACACTCACGTTGCTGGCACGGCCAATCTACCAACCGAGGTATACCGGCCCATGATTATGATTACTATGATTATTATTATGATTATTATAAAAACCCTGTTTCCATATGAGTTGAGAAATTGTGTTAGATGTAAATATAAACGGAATACAAAGATTTGCAAACCCTTTTCAACCCATATTCAATTGGATGCACTACAAAGACAAGATATTTGATGTTCAAACTCATAAACTTAATTTTTTTTTTGCAAATAATATTTAACCTAGAATTTCATGGCTGCAACACGTGCCAAAGTATTTGGGAAAGGGCATGTTCACCACTGTGTTACATCACCTTTTCTTTTAACAACACTCAATAAACGTTTGGGAACTGAGGAAACCAATTGTTGAAGCTTTGAAAGTGGAATTCTTTCCCATTCTTGTTTTATGTACAGCTTCAGTCGTTCAACAGTCCGGGGTCTCCGCTGTCGTATTTTACCCTTCATAATGCGCCACACATTTTCCATGGGGGACAGGTCTGGACTGCAGGCGGGCCAGGGAAGTACGGGCACTCTTTTCTACAAAGTCACGCTGTTGTAACACGTGCTGAATGTTCCTTGGTATTGTCTTGCTTAAATAAGCAGGGGCGTCCATTAAAAAGACGGTGCTTAGATGGCAACATATGTTGTTCCAAAACCTGTATGTACCTTTCAGCATTACTGGTGCCTTCACAGATGTGTAAGTTACCCATGCCTTGGGCACTAATGCACCCCCATACATCACAGATGCTGGCTTTTGAACTTTGCGTCAATAACAGTCTGGATGGTTCGCTTCCCCTTTGGTCCGGATGACACAATGTCAAATATTTCTAAAAACAATTTGAAATGTGGACTCGTCAGACCAAAGAACACTTTTCCACTTTTCATCAGTCCATTTTAGATGATCTCGGGCCCAGAGAAGCCGGTTGCATTTCTGCATGTTGTTGATAAATGGCTTTCGCTTTGCATAGTAGAGCTTGAACTTGCACTTACAGATGTAACGATGAACTGTATTTAGTGACAGTGGTTTTCTGAAGTGTTCCTGAGCCCATGTGGTGATATCCTTTAGAGATTGATGTCGGTTTTTGATACAGAGCCGTCTGAGGGATCGAAGGTCACGGTCATTCAATGTTGGTTTCCGGCCATGCCGCTTACGTGGAGTGATTTCTCCAGATTCTCTGAACCTTTTGATGATATTATGGACCGTAGATGTTGAAATCCCTAAATTTCTTGCAATTGCACTTTGAGAAACGTCGTTCTTAAACTGTTTGACTATTTGTTCACGCAGTTGTGGACAAAGGGGTGTACCTCGCCCCATCCTTTCTTGTGAAGGACTGAGCATTTTTTGGGAAGCTTTTTTTTTAATACCCAATCGTGGCACACACCTGTTCCCAATTAACCTGCACACCTGTGGGATGTTCCAAATAAGTGTTTGATGAGCATTTCTCAACTTTATCAGTATTTATTGCCACCTTTCCCAACTTCTTTGTCACGTGTTGCTGTCATCAAATTCTAAAGTTAATGATTATTTGCAAACAAAAAAATGTTTATCAGTTTGAACATCAAATATGTTGTCTTTGTAGCACATTCAACTGAATATGGGTTGAAAATGATTTGCAAATCATTGTATTCCGTTTATATTTACATCTAACACAATTTCCCAACTCATATGGAAACAGGGTTTTTAATTATTATATAATGTATTATTATTATTATGATTATTATGCATTATATGTGTTATTATGGATGGATGGATGTTATTATACACAGCCTGTTCTTTTTGATACAATGAAAAATATTTTTGACGTTAGAACAGCTCGGATGTTCCACTTTATTACCTCCATGTGCACACCAGGGGGTCAAGAGTAGGTAAACATCCAAAACAGTCATGTCCTGCGCAGGCATGTCAAAAAACAATAAAAATAAAATGTCAACGAGCGCCTCGCAGTGACGACGAATACGTCACCTGCACTCACGCTCCTCACTTCATTAATTGAAGTTAACCGGCGTACCCCTCCAGGCTTAAACACTTTAGTTTGCTATTTGTACGCTGAGGAAAGGTCAGCTCCCTTCAATTTGCGTGCCAGGAGGAGAAGATGCCGGGGAAAGAGGCACAGACTTAATCAGAGTGAAGTTCTCCAAGCGTCTGAGTAATATGTAAAAAAAAAACTGTGCATGGCTAAATACGTCAAAGAGACAATTATCACGTTATGATGAAAAGTCTGGTTTGGAAGTGGCTGGACAAGGGATGGAGCGCTTAATTGGTCATTGTCATTAATTTAGCTGCGCTGAACCCGAACGACCTGGAAAACATTAAAAAACACTATTGAGGGAGTAAATGTTGGCACTATTTAAAGAAGGCAATGAATAAACTGAAATGTAGTACAAACCCCGTTTCCATATAAGTTGGGAAATTGTGTAAATATAAACAGAATACAATGATTTGCAAATCATTTTCAACCCATTTTCAGTTGAATATGCTACAAAGACATATTTGATGCTAAAACTGATAAACATTTTTTTTGTTGTTGCAAATAATCATTAACTTCAGAATTTGATGCCAGCAACACGTGCCAAAGAAGTTGGGAAAGGTGGCAATAAATACTGATAAAGTTGAGGAATGCTCATCAAAAACTTATTTGGAACATCCCACAGGTGTGCAGGCTAATTGGGAACAGGTGGGTGCCGTGATTGGGTATAAAAGCAGCTTCCATGAAATGCTGAGTAATTCACAAACAAGGATGGGGCGAGGGTCACAAGTTTGTAAGCAAACTGTCGAACAGTTTTAGAACAACATTTCTCAAATTTAGGGATTTCAACATCTACGGTCCGTAAAATCATCAAAAGGTTGAGAGAATCTGGAGAAATCGCCGCACGTAAGCGATGATGTTACGGACCTTTGCTCCCTCAGGCGGTACCGCATCAAAAAACCGACATCAGTCTGTAAAGGATATCACCACATGGACTCAGGGACACAATGATCACGTTATGATGAAAAGTCTGGTTTAGAAGTGGCTGGACAAGGGATGGAGCGCTTAATTCGTTATTGTCATTAATTTAGCTGTGCTGAACCCGAACGACCTGGAAAACATTGAAAAACACGATTAAGGGAGTAAATGTTGGCACTACTTTTGAATTTCATGCCAACAACACGTGACAAAGAAGTTGGGGAAGGTGGCAATAAATACTGATAAAGTTGGAAAATGCTCATCATACACTTATTTGGAACATCCCATGATGCCGTGATTGGGTATAAAAGCAGCTTCCATGAAATGCCAAGTCATTCACAAACAAGGATGGGGCGAGGGTCACAAGTTTGTAAACAAATTGTCGAACAGTTTTAGAACAACATTTCTCAAATTTAGGGATTTCAACATCTACGGTCCGTAAAATCATCAAAAGGTTGAGAGAATATGGAGAAATCGCCGCACGTAAGCGATGATGTTACGGACCTTTGAGCCCTCAGGCGGTACCGCATCAAAAAACCGACATCAGTCTGTAAAGGACATCACCACATGGACTCAGGGACACAATGATCACGTTATGATGAAAAGTCTGGTTTAGAAGTGGCTGGACAAGGGATGGAGCGCTTAATTCGTTATTGTCATTAATTTAGCTGCGCTGAACCCGAACGACCTGGAAAACACTGAAAAACCCGATTAAGGGAGTAAATGTTGGCACTATTTAAAGAAGGCAATGAATAAACTGAAATGTAGTACAAACCCCGTTTCCATATGAGTTGGGAAATTGTGTAAAAATAAACGGAATACAATGATTTGCCAATCATTTTCAACCCATATTCAGTTGAATATGCTACAAAAACAACATATTTGATGTTCAAACTGATAAACTTTTTGTTGTTGTTGCAAATAATCATTAACTTTAGAATTAGATGCCAGCAACGCGTGACAGAGAAATGCTCATCATACACTTATTTGGAACATCCCACAGGTGTGCAGGCTAATTGGGAACAGGTGGGTGCCGTGATTTGGTATAAAAGCAGCATCCATGAAATGCTAAGTCATTCACAAACAAAGACGGGGCGAGGGTCACAAGTTTGTAAGCAAATTGTCGAACAGTTTTAGAACATTTCTCAAATTTAGGGATTTCAACATCTACGGTCCGTAGAATCATCACAAGGTTCAGAGAATCTGGAGAAATCGCCGCACGTAAGCGATGATGTTACGGACCTTTGATCCCTTAGGCGGTACTGCATCAAAAAACCGACATCAGTCTGTAAAGGATATCACCACATGGATACAATGATCACGTTATGATGAAAAGTCTGGTTTAGAAGTGGCTGGACAAGGGATGGAGCGCTTAATTGGTCATTGTCATTAATTTAGCTGTGCTGAACCCGAACGACCTGGAAAACATTGAAAAACACGATTAAGGGAGTGAATGTTGGCACTATTTAAAGAAGGCAATGAATGAACTGAAATGTAGTACAAACCCCGTTTCCATATGAGTTGGGAAATTGTGTTAGATGTAAATATAAACAGAATACAATGATTTGCGAATGATTTTCAACCCATTTTCAGTTGAATATGCTACAAAGACAACATATTTGATGTTCAAACTGATAAACTTTTTTGTTGTTGTTGCAAATAATTATTAACTTTAGAATTAGATGCCAGCAACGCGTGACAGAGAAATGCTTATCATACACTTATTTGGAACATCCCACAGGTGGGCAGGCTAATTGGGAACAGGTGGGTGCCATGATTGGGTATAAAAGCAGCTTCCATGAAATGCTAAGTCATTCACAAACAAGGATGGGGTGAGGATCACAAGTTTGTAAGCAAATTGTCGAACAGTTTTAGAACAATTCTCAAATTTAGGGATTTCAACATCTACGGTCCGTAGAATCATCACAAGGTTCAGAGAATCTGGAGAAATCACCGCACGTAAGCGATGATGTTACGGACCTTTGATCCTTCAGGCGGTACCGCGTCAAAAAAACCGACATCGGTCTGTAAAGGATATCACCACATGGGCTCAACGACACTTTATAAAACCACTGTCGGTAACTACAGTTGGTCGCTACATCTCTCCCGTCCAAAGGCAAAACCCAGTAACCCAGTAAAGCATACACTAATGCTTTACATTAGTGTATGCAATATTGTAATTTGGTTCCGTAAGTAAGCTGTTACGCACATGGCAGGACCTAGCAACTACCACATAACCGCGTAGATACAACAGAAAAACCTAGTATCTCAAGGGACCAATCGGAGCTTCTTTGTCACACGTAAGCGATGATGTTACGGACCTTTGATCCCTCAGGCGGTACCGGATCAAAAAACCGACATCGGTCTGTAAATGATATCACCAAATGGGCTCAGGGACATTTTATAAAACCGCCGTCAGTAACTACAGTTGGTCGCTACTGTCACGCCTGTAAGTTTATGTTTTGGTTTTGGTCGGGTTATGTTTAGTTTTTTTGGGACATTTACGTCCTGTCTTGGCACTTCCTGGTTTGTTTTCGTCTCCATGCCAACTCATTACATGCGGATTGCGCGTGCGCTGTAACAAGAAGTATCGCACCCTTCTCTTTTGTAAAGTAAGTCTACACATCCGATATGGGCATCTACATCAATTATATGATTTGCCTGAGTAGCTGAACAAAAAAAAAAATTCGCACCACACACAAAACTCTCGGTCAAAAATATATTATTTCAAATTTGAATGACAATGTCACGTCCCTGTCCTCAGCCTCACACCTGTTTTCACTAATTATCATAGCTACTTAAGTCACTCTTTTTCTTGTCTTCATTCTGGGATCTCCACACACGCTACCCATGCTGCACCTCCTTCATGCCCTCGTCCATAGTTCCATGCCGTGTAAGTTTTTGTATTCATGCCATCGTGATAGTTTTGTTTATAGTTCATTATTATTCATGCCAATCGAGCAAGTGTTGTTGTTTCATGTTTGTAGTTTGCAGCATTTATGCTAGTCTTTTGTTTGTTCATAGCCAAGTGTCTGTACCTCCTTGTGAGCGCCCTTAGTTTGTTTATTTTTTATCGTAGTGTTTAAATAAACAACAATGTACTCACAGTCACGTCTCGCCCGTGCAAATCATCCTCTGCATCGAGAAACAACTTTAATCCAAGCCAAGTTGTGACAGCTACATCTTTAAGTGCAAGTTAAAACTCTGCTATGCAAAGCCAAACCCATTTATCAACAACACCCAGGAGCGCCGCCGGCTTCGCAGGGCCCGAGCTCACCTAAGATGGACCGATGCAAAGTGGAAAGGTGTTCTGTGGTCTGACGAGTCTACATTTCAAATTATATTTGGAAACTGTGGACATGGTATCATCTGGAAAAAAGAGGAAAATAACCATCCGGATTGTTATAGGCGCAAAGTTAAAAAGCCAGCATCTGTGATGGTATGGGGGTGTATTAGTGCCCAAGGCATGGATAACTTACACATCTGTGAAGGCACCATTAATGCTGAAAGGTCCATACAGGTTTTGGAGCAACATATGTTGTATTCTAAGCAACGTTATCTTGGACGCCCCTGCTTATTTCAGCAAGACAAGTGTTACAACAGCGTGACCTATCAAAAAAAGAGTCCAGACCTGTCTCCCATGGAAAATGTTTGGCACATTATGAAGGAGGTGTTTAGGGCACGTCCAACCGGTAGGAGGCCACGGGGAAGACCCAGGACACGTTGGGAAGACTATGTCTCCCGGCTGGCCTGGGAACGCCTCGGGATCCCCCGGGAAGAGCTAGACGAAGTGGCTGGGGAGAGGGAAGTCTGGGTTTCCCTGCTTAGGCTGTTGCCCCCGCGACCCGACCTCGGATAAGCGGAAGATGATGGACTGATGAATGGATGGACATTATGAAGCGTAAAATACGACAGCGGAGACCCCGGACTGTTGAACGACTGAAGCTTTACATAAAACAAGAATGGGAAAGAATTCCACTTTCAAAGCTTCAACAATTAGTTTCCTCAGTTCCCAAACGTTTATTGAGTGTTGTTAAAAGAAAAGGTGATGTAACATAGTGGTGAACATGCCCTTTCCCAACTACTTTGCCACATGTTGCAGCCATGAATTTCCAAGTTAATTATTATTTGCAAAAAAAAAAAAGTTTGAGTTTGAACATCAAATATCTTGTCTTTGTTGTTCATTCAACTGAATATGGGTTGAAAATGATTTGCAAATCATTGTATTCCGTTTATTTTTACATCTAACACAATGTCCCAACTCATATGGAAACGGGGTTTGTAAATAAAAACAACACCAGCGGAGTTGGCACATCGTGTAAATTGCAAATAAAAACAGAATACAATGATTTGCAAATCCTTTTCAACTTGAATAGACTGCAAAGACAAGATATTTAATGTTCCAACTGATAAACTTGTTTTTTTTCCTGCAAATAATCAATAACTTAGAATATAATGGCAGCAACACATTGCAAAAAAGTTGCATTTTGAACACAGTGTTACATGACCTTTCCTTTTAACAACACTGAGGAGACACATTTTTGAAGCTGTTCAGGTGGAATTCTTTCCCATTCTTGCTTGATGTACAGCTTAAGTTGTTCAACAGTCCAGGGTGTCCTTTGTGATATTTTAGGCTTCATAATGCGCCACACATTTTCAATGGGAGACATGTCTGGACTACGGGCAGGCCGATCTAGTACCCGCACTCTTTTACTACGAAGCCACGCTGTTGTAACACGTGGCTTGGCATTGTCTTGCTGAAATAAGCAGGGGCGTCCATGATAACGTCGCTTGGATGGCAACATATGTTGCTCCAAAACCTGAATGGACCTTTCAGCATTAATGGTGCCTTCACAGATGTGTAAGTTACCCATGCCTTGGGCACTAATACACCCCCATACCATCACACATGCTGGCTTTTGAACTTTGCGCCTATAACAATCCCAATGGTTCTTTTCCTCTTTCTTCCGGAGGACACAGTTTCAAAAGATAATTTGAAATGTGGACTTGTCAGACCACTTTTCCACTTTGCATCAGTCCCTCTTAGATGAGTTCAGGCCCGGCGAATCCGTCTGCGTTTCTGGGTGTTGTTGATAAATGGCTTATGCATATGTAACATGGTCAATTACGTCTTGTAAATAATGTATTTTCTATTGTTTTATTATTGTTATAATTACACAAAATAAGTAAGTTACATGTCCATCCATCCATTTTCTACCGCTTATTCCCTTTCGGGGTCACGGGGGGCGCTGGCGCCTATCTCAGCTACAATCGGGCGGAAGGCAGGGTACACCCTGGACAAGTCGCCGAATATTGTTTGATGTTTTGTCAATGTGGAACCGTTGTCTCGTTGTCCCTCCTACTGCAATAATTACTGTGACACCTGTCTTTTTATATGCGTTGGACACGCCCTCCAACTTCCCTTTTTGTCTACGATAACGGGAGAGGTAGGCGTCCATGCAACGACAGAAAATATTTTGTCTTATTAAGAACTTTAATTAATTTCTTGTTCATTATCATATTTGTGTAGGGGTTCGATGATGGCACGAAGCATTTGATGCCAATCGTATTCTGTATTATCAGGTATGTTTTTATTTTACTTCGCATGTAACTACACTTGCCTTTTTTGTCTACGATAACGGGCGAGGGGTTCGACGATGGCACAAAGTATTTGATGACGATTGTATTCTGTATTATCAGTAAAGTGCAGTGGAGAAACCCATGGTGTCGGTCGTCTTCCATAAACAACACACAACGCAGAGGAAAAGACCACCGGTTACACATAGTAGAGTTTTAACTTGCACTTAAAGATGTAGCAACCAACCGTAGTTACTGACAGTGGTTTTCTGAAGTGTTCCTGAGCCCACGTGGTGATATCCTTTACACACTGATGTCGCTTTTTGATGCAGTACCGCCTGAAAGACCAACAATCCATAATATCGTTGCGTACATGCTGTGATTTCTCCAGATTCTCCGAACATTCTGATGATATTATGGACCGTAGATGTTGAAATCCCTACATTTCTTGCGATTGCACTTTGAGAAACGTCGTTCTTAAACTTTTTGACTATTTGCTCACGCAGTTGTCTTGTGAAAGACTGAGGATTTCTTGGGAAGCCGTTTTTATACCCAATCATGGCACCCGCCTGTTCCCAATTAGCCTGCACACCTGTGGGATGTTCCCAATAAGTGTTTGATGAGCATTCCTCAACTTTATCAGTCTTTTTTGCCACTCGTGCCAGCTTTTCTGAAACATGTTGCAGGCATCCGAATTCCAAATGAGCTAATCTTTGCAAAATAATAAAGTGTTCCTGTTTTAATGTTAAACATCTCGTCTTTGCAGTCTATTCAATTGAATATAAGTTGAAAAGCATTTGCAAATGATTGTATTCTGTTTTTATTTACAATTTACACAACTTCACCGTTTTTTTTTATTTTTTTTTTTACATTAGCCCAGCTGTTAATGGGATGACACAGATGCCTACTTTAAAAACGGTATTAAAGTTATACAGCTCCATATAATAATGCTAATTTTTGACGGACAATATTGAGATAGCATTAAAATGACAATATATTGATTGTTGTTGTAAAAATCATACCAGTTTCTGCTTGGCGTGGAATTATTTTGCGCTTGGATGTGTTATCCTCCATCCTGGCAGTCAAATGCAAAGCATAAAAGTAAAAAAAACAACAACACCATAATATAGTTGGCTGCAGTTTACCGTTTGATCATCAAGAATAACGATGCAACACTTACATTGAAAACATAATCCAGGCTGGCAAAGGTTTCTGCCCTGTATTTCATCAAGAAATGTGAAAATTCTGCAATTTTTACTGAAGAAAATGTTAAAAATCATACAGAAAACACACAAATAACACAATTATAGTTACACATAGGGATGGGGATTGTGACCTAAAGTCTAAATCATGATATATTATTTGATATTTATACAAATGATATTCATTGGTTAAAACTTTAATTAGTCTGTTAACGTAAACGGTAAAATTTTATTTCATTTTTGAATGTATTAATTCTTCAAAACCGTTATTATTCTACTTGTTAATATCTGGTTCTATCTGCATTTCTGTTTAAATGTAATAAGCACTTTGTGAAGAGGCGCAGCCGATAATCCGACAGCGAGGGAGGGCACGCCGTAGCCCAGCCCAAAATGGCGGCGAGGTGGCGTGGCCGGCAGTCCGACAGCGAGGCGGGGCACACCGTAGCCCAGCCCAAGATGGCGGCGAGGAGGCGTGGCCAACAGTCCGACAGCGATGCAGAGTACGCCGGCCCAAGATGGCGGCGAGGAGGCGTGGATGGCGAGCGAGCAGCGAAGGACAATAATCTATTATTCCCAGGTGGGCGATCCATGCACCTAGCAATAATAGATTAAACCTCTCGCACTGTAAAATAGGGCGATAGCCGTGAACGTCCGAAAGAGAGGCGGAGAGACGAGAGAGAGAGAGACTGAGAGCGCGAGAGAGGGGACAACGCCTGGAGCAGAAAGGCAAGCGGAAAAGCGAGCGGAAGACGGAGCAGCTGAAAAGCAGTCTTTATTGAAAAATAAAGAATTCTAAACGTGCCGCCGCTATGTCCTTCCTTGACGGTCCTTGGAACCCGCACGACGGCTTGAGAAGTCTGTCATACACTTATTCCTCAGTTTTTTTGGTTACTTTACATTAGTTTTGGACAATGTTACGAGAGTTTTTTGAGTAGTTATAGGAGCGGTAATGGTCATACTAATGCTGATACTGATACATAACATGTTCAACAATACATCAGGAGCATATCACACCAGTTTTAAAGTCACTGCATTGGCTTTAGGGTCGATTTAAAAGTTATATTACTAGTTATTGAACGTCTTAGCGGCCTCACGGTTTTTTCCTGTATGTAACTTCAACCCTCGCAGATCCAGAGGTCCCCTAACACCAAACTTTTATATACAAAAATGTTTGTAGAACAGGACTGCAGAAACTGTTAAAATAACAAGGGATTTTACACCTTTTATTCAGGCTTCATGTTTAACTGTTTTTTAACCATTTATTTTTATTGTGTTTTTTTTCAATTTAATTTATTGCTATTTTTACTACTATTGTTCTCTCAATGTTATTTTATGTTGATATTCATGTATTAATATACAAAATAAAATGATTTGCGAATCCTTTTCAACCTTTATTCAATTGAATAGACTGCAAATACAAGATATTTAGCGTTCGAACTGGAAAACTTGTTTTTTTTTTGCAAATATTAGCTCATTTGGAATTGGATGTTTCAAAAACGATGGCACAAGTGGCAAAAAAGACTGAGAAAGTTGAGGAATGCTCATCAAACACTTATTTCGAACATCCCACAGGTGAACAGGCTAATTGGGAACAGGTGGGGGCCATGATTGGGTATAAAAGCAGCTGCCATGAAATGCTCAGTCATTAACAAACAAGGACATGGCGAGGGTCAGCACTTTGTCAACAAATGTGTGAGCAAATCGTGGAACAGTTTAAGAACAAAATTTCCCAACAAGATGTTGCCAAGAAATTCAGGGATTTCACCATCTATGGTCTGTAATATCATCAAAAGGTTCAGATAATCTGGAAAAAAACACTGCATGTAAGCGATGATATTACGGACCTTTGATCCCTCAGGCAGTACTGTATCAAAAAGTGACTTCATTGTGTAAAGGATATCACCACATGGCCTCGGGAACACGTCAGAAAACCACTGTCAGTAACTACAATTTGTTGCTACATTTGTAGGTGCAAACTGTACTTTGCAAAGTGAAAGCAATTTATCAACAACACCCAGAAACGCCGCCGGCTTAGCTGGGCCCGAGCTAATCTAAAATGGACTAAAGTGTCCTCCATATTTCAAATTGTATTTTGGAAACCGTGCACGTCGTGTCCTCCGGAACAAAGAGGTAAACAACCCTCCGGTTTGTTATAGACGGAAAATATTCAAAAGCCAGCATCTGTGATGGTATGGGGGTGTATTAGTGCCCAAAGCATGGGTAACTTACACATCTGTGTAGGCACCATTAATGCTGAAAGGTTTTGGAGCAAAATATGTCGCAATCTAAGCAACGTTATGGACGCCCCTGATTATTTCAGCAAGACAATGCCAAACCACGTGTTACGTGGCTTCGTAGTAAAAGAGTGCGGGTACTAGACTGGCCTGCCTGTAGTCCAGACCTGTCTCCCATTGAAAATGTGTGGCAATATCCTTTACACACTGATGTCGGTTTTTGATGCAGTACCACCTGAGGGGTCAAAGGTACATAATATCATCGCTTACGTGCAGTAATTTCTCCGAATTCTCTGAACCTTTTGATGATTTTACGGACCATAAATGGTAAAATCCCTAAATTCCTTGCAATAGCTCTTTGAGAAATGTTGTTCTAAAACTGTTTGACAATTTGCTTACAAATTGGTGACCATCAGCCAATCCTTGTTTGTGAATTACTTAGCATTTCATGGATACTGGTTCTATACCCAATCATGGCACCCACCTGTTCCCAATTAGCCTGCACACCTGTGGGGTGTTCCATATAAGTGTTTGATGAGAATTTCTCAACTTTATCAGTATTTATTGCCACCTTTCCCAACTTCTTTGTCACGTGTTGCTGGCATCAAATTCTAAAGTTAATGATTATTTGCAAAAAAAAAAAAATGTTTATCAGTTTTAACATCAAATATGTTGTCTTTGTAGCATATTCAACTGAATATGGGTTGAAAAGGATTTGCAAATCCTTGTAATCCGTTTATATTTACATCTAACACAATTTCCACACTCATAAGGAAACGGGGTTTGTACATGCGAATAATATAAATAGACGATTATTATACAGCATTATTAATATGTGAATGATATAAATACAGTCTATTATACATTATTATTCACACGTGAATAATATAAATACAGTCTGTTATACAGCATTATCCACATGTGAATAATATAAATACAGTCTATTATACAGCATTAGTCACATGTAAATAATATCAATACAGTATTTTATACAGCATCATTCACATGTGAATAATATAAATTCAGTCTATTATACAGCATTATTCACATGTGAATAATATAAATACAGTCTTTTATACAGCATTATTTACATGTGAATACTATAAACACAGTCTATTATACAGCATTATTCACATGGGAATAATATAAATACAGTCTATTATACAGCATTATTCACATGTGAATAATATAGTCTATTATACAGCATTATTCACATCTGAATAAAATAAATACAGTCTATTATAGAGCATCATGTGAAGTATATATAAATATAGTCTATTATACAGCATTATTCACATGTGAATAATATAAATTTTGTCTATTATACGGCATTACTCACGTGAATAATATAAATACAGTCTTATACAGCATTATTCACATGTGAATAATATAAATACAGTCTATTATACAGCATTATTCACATGTGAATAATATAAATACAGTCTATTATAGAGCATATTGTGAATAATATAATTACAGTCTTATACAGCATTATTCACATGTGAATAATATAAACACAGTCTATTGTACAGCATTAGTCACATGTGAATAATATAAATACAGTCTATTACAGAGCATCATGTGAATAACATAAATACATTATATTATACAGCATTATTCACACGTGAATAATATACATTTTGTCTATTATACAGCATTAATCACATGTGAATAATATAAATACAGTCAATTATACAGCAATATTCACATGTGAATAATATAAATACAGTCTATTATAGAGCATTATTCACATGTGGATATTGTAAATACAGTCTATTATACAGCATTATTCACATGTGAATAATGTAAATACAGTCTATTATAGAGCATATTGTGAATAATATAATTACAGTCTTATACAGCATTATTCACATGTGAATAATATAAATACAGTCTATTACAGAGCATCATGTGAATAATATAAATACATTATATTATACAGCTTTATTCACATGTGAATAATATGAATACAGTTTATTATACAGAATTATTCACATGTGAATAATATAAACACAGTCTATTATACAGCATTATTCACATGTGAATAATATAAATACAGTCTTATACAGCATTATTCACATGTGAATAATATAAATACAGTCTATTATACAGCATTATTCACATGTGAATAATACAAATTGTGTCTATTATACAGCATTATTCATATGTGAATAATATAAATACAGTCTATTATAGAGCATTATTCACATGTGGATATTGTAAATACAGTCTATTATACAGCATTATTCACATGTGAATAATGTAAATACAGTCTATTATAGAGCATATTGTGAATAATATAATTACAGTCTTATACAGCATTATTCACATGTGAATAATATAAATACAGTCTATTACAGAGCATCATGTGAATAATATAAATACATTATATTATACAGCTTTATTCACATGTGAATAATATGAATACAGTTTATTATACAGAATTATTCACATGTGAATAATATAAACACAGTCTATTATACAGCATTATTCACATGTGAATAATATAAATACAGTCTTATACAGCATTATTCACATGTGAATAATATAAATACAGTCTATTATACAGCATTATTCACATGTGAATAATACAAATTGTGTCTATTATACAGCATTATTCATATGTGAATAATATAAATACAGTCTATTATACAGCATTATTTACATGTGAATAATACTAATACGGTCTCTTATACAGCATTATTCGCATGTGAATAGTATAAATACAGTCCATTATACAGCATAAGTCACATGTGAATAATATAAATATAGTCTATTATACAGCATTATTCACATGTGAATATTGTAAATACAGTCTATTATACAGCCTTATTCACATGTGAATAAAATAAATACAGTCTATTATAGAGCATCATGTGAATAATATAAATATAGTCTATTATACAGCATTAGTCACATGTGAATAATATACAGTCTATTATACTGCATTATTCAAATGTTAATATTGTAAATACAGTCTATTCTACAGCATTATTCACATGTGAATAATATAAATATATTATACATGCACTCTACATTTAAGTACAGTCAAGAAGGAACATATGCATTATACAGTGTACACAGTGTACACAGTATACATTATAGTGCTGTGTGTGCGTATGTATGTTTATGTTTTCTTCTCTTCTCTGTGTTTGCCACCTGCCTTTGCATTAAAATTGCTATATGAATAAGGTTTGATATGATTTAGTGTGATGATGAGCAAAATAAACTCAATATTGCAAAATGACCAAACATAAGCAAAAGCTACTTTTGGCTCTGATTTAAATATTTTAGATTTTTTTTTGACCCGGAATTATTCACCCATTCATCCATTTTCTATGGCTTGTCCCTTTCAGGGTCGCGCACGGTTAGCATCTATGATAACAATGGAGGTTGAGTTCTGGACCTGGAAAATCATCAATTCAGCTGTTGTCTATTAGCTGGCTTTCCAGCAGAACAGTGCCCTGAGAGCCTTTGTGTCGCCGCTTCCGAGCCCAACAGGAGGGTTTCATTATTAGTGTGTTGTGATCGCCTGCCTCTTGTTTACTTTGCCAATTTGGCCATGTGTGCTTTCCTTTTCTCCACTCCTGCCACGTGTACGAATGAGTTTCAATGCGCGGTTTTGTAATTTATTGTCGGAAACCGGTCACAATTTGGCTACGGAGTACGCGCTAATTAAAGGCCTACAGAAACCCACTAATACCCACCACGCAGTCTGATAGTTTGTATATCAATGATGAAATATTAACATTGCAACACATGCCAATACGGCCTTTTTAGTTTACTAAATTGCAATTTTAGTATCCTGCTAAAACGTCGCAGTATGATGACGCCTGCGCGTGACCTCACACATTGTAGAGGACATTTTGTTCCAGCACCGTTCCCAGCTATAAGTGGTATTATGGACATCTGTGTTGCTGAATCTTTTGTAATTGGTTCAATGAATAATGGAATCATCAAAGAAGAAAGCTGTAGGTGGGAAGCGGTGTATTGCGGCCGCCTTTAGCATCACAAACACAGCCAGTGTTTCATTGTTTACATTCCCGGAAGATGACGGGGAAGTTTTACTATGGAACAGAGCGGTCTAGCGAACACGGTTGGATGGACCACACACACAAAGCACAGTTTATTATGCAGCGATCATTTCGAAAGATTGTGTTTTTTAAATTTTTATTTCATTTATTTATTTATTATCATTCTAGCTATCATTATGTATACGTATTGTTTTATTTGAACAACTGTATTGTTGATAATAGAGGTAAACTATTGGTTTTGTTCATGATCAATAGCGCTTTTTCTTTTGGTATTTGTATTGCTCCAGTTTTAGTGTAAAAATGCTCATTGTCATTTCTATATTATTTATTTCACTAACTGCTTATTTGCCATCACTTTTACGATCATATCTGTACATATTGTGTGTGCTGGTGTTGTTCTATTGTTGTTAAATAAAATAAATGGGTTGTACTTGTATAGCACTTTTCTACCTTCAAGGTACTCAAAGCGCTTTGACACTACTTCCACATTTACCCATTCACACACTGATGGAGGGAGCTGCCATGCAAGGCGCCAACCAGCACCCATCAGGAGCAAGGGTGAAGTGTCTTGCTCAGGACACAACGGACGTGACGAGGTTGGTTCTAGGTGGGATTTGAACCAGTGACCCTCGGGTTGCGCACGGCCACTCTTCCACTGCGCCACGCCGTCCCTGTTGTTGTTATTGTTGTATTTGATGTTGTTGTTTTTGTCTCTTTGTCTAATCCCCTTCTTATCCGCACAATTTCCCCCTCTGTCTTCCTTTTTTTCTCTTTCTATCCCCTCCTGCTCCGGCCCGGCTGCACCAAATGATAATATAAATACATTTAATGAAGTCAAATTCAAAAAAGGCAACAAGAGAAGTATCCTACACTTCCCTTTTGGAAAGTAAATCTGAACAGCCGATATGGGCATCTATATCAACTATATGATTTGCCTGAGAAGCTGGACAGGACAAAAAAAAAAAAAAAGATCGTGTTTCGAAGAGGGTCCCTTGCGAAGGGCAGCGATGGGCAACGCCACCACCTGTCGACTGGTGCTGAAAAAAGGTGCGGGGCCGACTTTCAGGTTGTACAGGTACGACCATATAATTTCACTAAAACACTAGTAACACGATAAGCAGATAAGGGATTATCCAGAATTATCCTAGTACATATGTCTAATAACATCTGAATCGCTCCCACTGTACTGTCTTTTTTTTCTTTCTTCTGGTCCTTCACTCTCGCTTTCCTCATCCAGAAATATTTCATCCTCGCTCAAATTAATGGGGAAATTGTCGCTTTCTCGGTCCAAATCTCTCTCGCTGCTGGTGGCCATGATTATAAACAATATTCAGATGTGAGGAGCTCCACAACCCGTGACGTCACGTGCACATCGTCTGCTACTTCCGGTACAGGCTTGGCTTTTTTATCAGCGAACAAAAGTTGCAAACTTTATTGTTTTACTTAAGTATATGATGCCTTTTATGGTGCTTTTTAAAGCCATGGTTTAGTACATTTTCCTTTTTGTGTGAAAAACACTGACACAAAGTAATGTCATAGGTATAAAATATGTGTGATATGTTGGACTAGGTGAAGTTATTGTATACTCCAGTACTCTGGAATGCACTCCCGGTAACCGTTAGAGATGCTCCCTCAGTAGAATCATTTAAGTCCTTGTGGAGAGGCGGAGCCGGCAGCCCGACAGCGAGGCAGGGCACGCCGGAGCCAGGCCCAAGATGGCGGCAAGGAGGCGTGGACTGCGAGCAAGCAGCGAGCCGGGGCACGCCGGAATCAACCCCGCAAATATTATCAGGTTGTGTGTGTCGCCCAGCTCGACACAACTTAAATCTCCTCTCGCACTATATAAAAGGGCAGCGGCCGTAAACGCCGGGGGAAGAGACCGAGAGAGAAAGAGCCAGAAGCAAGCGGATGCTGAACGAGAGCGAGCCACAGGGAGACGAAGATGTACGCGACTGAAAAGGTGGAGCGGCAGAGTAGGAAGCAGGACACGGCAAGGCTGAAAAGCAATCTGTGGAGACTCGTATTATTGAAAAATAAAAGAAAATCTAACCTGCGCCACAATGTCCTTCCTTGGTGGTCCTGAGAACCCACACGGCAGCAAGAGACCGTCACAGTCCCATCTTAAAACTAATTTGTATACTGTGGAGAATCCCTACATTTTTAAGAGTTCTTTCTTTATTCATAGTCATGTTTAAACCTGCAAATATTTTCCCATGCTTGTATCTTATGTCTGCAAGTAAACTCTGTGCTTTTCCTTGAAGGGGTTGGAATGTGGGACTTACAGAAGTCCCTGCTTATCTTATCTGTATTAGAACAATGAGGATGTATTCCTTTCTGGGCAGATTATTCAATACGTTGTCTCTTTCCGTTTGGCTTTCAGACCGCTTCTGGATGCCGTTATTAAAGGACTGTGGGACTGGTCTCCTAAAGCTTTAGTAAAACTTGATAATATTCCTATTCTGTCTTGCTGGTTTACTCTGCATATATGTCATCTGAAAGAATTTGGATTGACCAGTGACTTGTATTCCCTGAGAGGAAGACTGGTTAGTATTAAAATATTTGCTAGCCTTTAAATAGACCCCCCTTTTAGACCAGTTGATCTGCCGTCTGTCTTTGCTGCTCTGCCCCCCTCTCCTGCGTAGAGATGTTATTAAGTGACCACAGATGTCGTGCTAGCTGTTCAAAGTCGGGACCCGAGGTGCACCACTCATCTGTGGATCAGTTGGGGAAGTCTCTGTGCTGCTGACTTGTTTCCACTCAAGATGATCCCCCACTGGCCCCACTACGGACTGGACTCTAACACTATTAACTAGATCCATTCGACGTACATTGCGAGTACGAGTCCCCAATTTATTCAATGAGTAACAAAAGCGAAAATTTTGAATCAGAAATAGGCAGTTCAATACCAAAAAAGCCTTTTCAAAATGTCTTAACATCGTTTGACTGGAACTACCTTTTGCTTCTCATTACATGTGTCCAATTTAGTTTTTATTCCCTAAATTGGCCCACTTTTCAGTCTCTAATAAGGTTGCAATGTGTGCCTTGTCAGATCACAAAAGAAACAAAGTAGGAGCATTGTCACTTATCATGAGGTCACAGTTGAACAATGGCGAGGCACAGTAAAGGCCAAACTTTTTCAAGTTTTCGTTGTAATGTGTGAGTGACTCAGGTGTTCGTCTAAGTACAACTTGGTTATAAATTTGATACGTCTCGTCTCGATTACTGTAACGTTTTATTTTCGGGTATCCCCATGTCTAGCATTAAACGATTACAGTTGGTACAAAATGCGGCTGCTAGATTTTTGACAAGAACAAGAAAGTTTGATCACATTACGCCTGTACTGGCTCACCTGCACTGGCTTCCTGTGCACTTAAGATGTGACTTTAAGGTTTTATTACTTACGTATAAAATACTACACGGTCTAGCTCCATCCTATCTTGCCGATTGTATTGTACCATATGTCCCGGCAAGAAATCTGCGTTCAAAAAACTCCGGCTTATTAGTGATTCCTAAAGCCCAAAAAAAGTCTGCGGGCAATAGAGCGTTTTCCGTTCGGGCTCCAGTTCTCTGGAATGCCCTCCCGGTAACAGTTCGAGATGCCACCTCAGTAGAAGCATTTAAGTCTCACCTTAAAACTCATTTGTATACTCTAGCCTTTAAATAGACCTCCTTTTTAGACAAGTTGATCTGCCGCTTATTTTCTTTTTCTCCTCTGCCCCCCCCCTCCCTTGTGGTGGGGGTCCGGTCCGATGACCATGGATAAAATACTGGCTGTCCAGAGTCGGGACCCAGGATGGACCGCTGGTCGGGACCCAGGATGGACCGCTCGCCTGTGTATCGGTTGGGGACTTCTCTACGATACTGATCCGACTCGGCTTGGGATGGTTTCCTGTGGACGGGATTCTCGCTGCTGTCTTGGATCCGCTTTGAACTGAACTCTCGCGGCTGTTTTGGAGCCACTATGGATTGAACTTTCACAGTATCATGTGAGAACCGCTCAACATCCATTGCTTTCGGTCCCCGAGAAGGGGGGGTTGCCCACATTTGAGGTCCTCTCCAAGGTTTCTCATAGTCATCATTGTCACTGGCGTCCCACTGGGTGTGAATTCTCCTTGCCCACTGGGTGTGAGTTTTCCTTGCCCTTATGTGGGTTCTTCCGAGGATGTCATAGTCGTAGTGGTTTGTACAGTCCTTTGAGACATTTGTGATTTAGGGCTATATAAATAAACATTGATTGATTGATTGATTGATTCATACGGCTCAAGCCCCTGCCGCCACACAGCCTGCTGTGCACTCCTCTGAGCGCGCCTCGGGACACACCCAAGGGCGTTCTTCTCCTGCTCCACGTCCTTCGTAACCCTGCGGATCCTGCGTTCCATTGCCAGAACAATGTCATTTTGCAGAAGGCATTGCAATACCATCCAACTCATAGGCAGAGGCAGAGTCCCTTTTCCATGTTGTAGAGGATTCTGATAATTGCGTTGGTCTCCACTGCAACTCCTTGAAGACAGAATTTGTCTCAACCGAAACTGCTGTACAACTGTCCTCCAAATCTGTAGCCCAACTTAAGCAAGTAGACGATTTTAAGTACCTCGTTTCCATGGATTCCGGTAATGACTTCCGTACCAGGAAAGCATCTAACAAAATGGACTGCATATGGCACTCCAACCTGCCCAATTCATTCAAGCTTGTCCTCTTCAAGTCTACTATCAAACCCATCCTCATGTACGGCTCCGAGACCCGGACCCTCAATGCGAGCCTTCACAAACGCCTTGACTGTTTTTCCCAAACTGCTTCAAAGAGTTCAAGGCTTGTTGCGGCAGTCCCATCCCACTCTTGACCAAATATGCGGCAACCTACCTCTAGCAAGCACTTGTCTGAGCCGACGTCACGCATAGTTTGCTGGTCACTGCTTCCGTACCAAAACAGAGCTGATATCACAGCTCCTCCTTTGGAAACAATCTACCAGGGGTCGCCTCACCTACCCTGAAGTAATCGCACGTGACACTGGGATCTTTGTTCTGCCATGGGTAACCCCGACTGCTGGCAGAGGGTTGTGCAAGGTCTGTCGGCTACGGCCGCACATTAATGACATTGATCATAATACCATAACGTAGCTACTTGTCTTGTAGAATAAGCCCTGCACGTCTTTAGCTCTCCTCGTCTACGTGCGTCCTTGCTCTCTACATGCTCATCGTCTTGTGTCCTGTGTCGTCACCCTGCATCTCCCCTTCGTTGCGTGGATTCGAGCTGTGCGTCTCATCTCCCCGGATTCCCTCCTGTCAACTTGCTGCCTTCCTGGATCTCGACCCCTCGCCTGGACACGGACTCTTGACGCCTCGCTCCTGTCCTTGACCTCTTGCTTGCCCACAGACCTCCAAACCTGCCTTGCGCTCCTCCTAGACTTCCGCGCCTTCCTCAACACGCACCTTCAACAACTCCTGGTAACACTCAGCTAAACCAAAAACATAGTCACACCGTACATAGCTACTTGTCCCGTACAGTGAGCCCTACAGGTCTGTAGCTCTCCTCGCCAACGTGCTTCCTTGATCTCTGCATTTCCCCTCCTTGCTCATCTTCTTGTGTCCTGTGTCGTCACCCTGCATCTCCCCTTCATTTCTAGGATTCGAGCTGTGCGTCTCATCTCTCCGGATTCCCTCCTGTCTTCTTTCTGCCATCCTGGATCTCGACCCCTCGCCTGTACACGGACTCTTGACGCCTCGCTCCTGTCCTTGACCTCTTGCTTGCCCACAGACCTCCACACCTGCCTTGCGCTCCTCCTGGACTTCCGCGCCTTCCTCAACACGCACCTTCAACAACTCCTGGTAACACTCAGCTAAACCAAACACATAGTCACACCGTACTTAGCTACTTGTCTTGTACAGTAAGTCCTACACGTCTCTAGCTCTCCTCGCCTATGTGCTTCCTTGATCTCTGCATTTCCCCTCCGTGCTCATCGTCTTGTGTCCTGTGTCGTCACCCTGCATCTCCCCTTCGTTGCGTGGATTCGAGCTGTGCGTCTCATCTCCCCAGATTCCCTCGTCTTCTTGCTGCCTTTCTGGATCTTGAACTCTCGCCTGGACACGGACTCTTGACGCCTCGATCCTGCCCTTGACCTCTTGCTTGCCTACGGACCTCTGAACCTGCCTTGCTCCTTCTGGACTTCCACACCTTCCTCAACACTGGTAACACTCAGCTAAACCCAACACACTGTACATATTTGGATTACTAGCACACGTCATTCTATTATCTTAATAAACACGACTAATGCTAGGCAACGTCTCCTTCTCCACCGCACACAACAAGGATAGGATAGGATAGGTCTTTATAGTCATTGCACAAGTACAAGAAAACTTTGTCTTTAGCACAAACCCGTTCAAGATTAGACAAACAAACAGTGTTCAGGGTTACAGAACAGGAACGCTGATGGGTCGCCACAAGGTGCCCTGTAGAAATTGGGGAAAAAGGTCAAACGCTGGGGAAGGATGCGTAAAAAATACTATCTAGACAGTCTGGAGTGGGAAAAACCTCCATAGCAAAGCACATATACATATTACAACGTACATCTCGAGATATCTAACAACAGAGGGAAGGGAGTGCGGGGTCATGGTGGTTGGCCGCAGCTCTCAGGCGCTGACTATCCTTTCATCACCCCTATGGGATTTGCGTTGAGGGCATTGGGGGTATGTATGTGTGTGGCATATATTTTTGTGGATGCATGTTTGTGTGTAAACCTGCAGTGTGTCTCTGTTCCGCAGCCTTGATGTAGTGCGGTCGCTAGTCCAAAGTCAACAACAACAACAACAGGTGTATGTACATGAGAGACAAGAAGGGAGTTTGTTGTGTCCTCGCTGCACTATCCTTCGGGAGAGTCTCAAAGCCAGAGAAACAATCCAAGTTAGAATGTTTTGTATACGAGTGAAAATAAAAGTTGCTTTTCACTCTAAATTGTCAATGACTGGTCCTCAAAATTCATCCTGCAGGGCAGACAGTCCAATGTTATCCAAATCACAAGAATGTCCACAGTTCTACACGCATCCTCCAATCATTTGTGGCAGCTTCGGGGTACTTTGAAGACTGCCAGCAACTTCCAATTTGTCGGCAAACCAGAGCAACGCTAACTCCTGTTGTCATAATTCCGAATAGGTAGATATCTTCACGTCCTCGACTGAAAGGGCTCGTCAGGCACACGTCACTCGTTCTTCTCCCAAGAGTCCGTCGTGTCCGTCAAGCTGGTTCCCCCAAACCTAAGATCTTGTCAATTACGTAGAGGCTAGTTATATAGTTACAATGTTGATTTGGGGAGCAGTGCAAAAAGAGCTAACCAAATGTCAAGACAAGATAAGACAAAGAAGCAAGCAGGAGAGATAAGGGGGCGCAAATGGGAGCGTCTGCCCTCAATGAGTGCCAGGGAGTCAAAATTCCGACTTACACTAAAACCTGCTCGTACTGTATTGGTGCATAGACTTACAGTAGTACCTGGGGTATATCAAAGCCCTGCAGTAGAAATCCAGGTCATGAAGACAAATAGTCACCAATGAAAACGGCACATGGTCTATGACGCAACTGTCCTGTCCCGACACTCCCGCTGAACTCAAAGCGTCACTAAGTCTTCTTTTGGCTAACGAGCGATACGCAAGGTTATTCCTGATACAACCTTTATGGATACAACACCGACAGCAAAAACCTCACAGACACATTATCATAAATAAAACATAGCTGGCGAATTCACACTCGGATGGACACACAAACACACAAAAAGGCACACAAAAGTCCCTCGATTTGGATTCAGGGCAAAGAATTGAGGCTGTCAGATGGTATCAAAGTGAGAAAGTCATTAGAGGCCGCATTGATCCGTTTATTTAGCCAATGTCTTTTGTTAAAAGTGAGTGGACTTCACCTCACTTTGTATCTCCCCTGACGGCTGCATGCACTCCGAGAGCGATTAAACTGAAGTAAGAAAAACCAAAGGAGTCTGAAGCGTGTCCGCCATACACTTAGCGGCGATACACATTAAGGTTATGGACTATGCACATGGCTAAATGAGTTTTACATTATGTTTATGTTTGGGAGGGACATTTGTTTTTTTATTGGAGATATATCACCCTGGAGTCTATTTCGGCATCACTCCACTTCTAATAAAAGCAGTTCAATCCCCAGTAAGGGACTGAAAAGAAAGAAAAAACAAACCATTATATTTTGAAGTGAAGTAAATTATATTTACAGTGGGGCAAAATAAGTATTTGGTCACTTCAAACAAGGAAGATCTTAGGCTCTAACAGACCTGTAACTTCTTCTTTAAGAAGTTCTTCTGTCCTCCACTCGTTACCTGTATTAATGGCACTTGTTTGAACTCGTTATCCGTATAAAAGACACCTGTCCACAGCCTCAAACAGTCAGACTCCAAACTCCACTATGGCCAAGACCAAAGAGCTGTGGAAGTACACCAGGAAAATAATTGTAGACCTGCACCAGACTGGGAAAAGTGAATCTACAATAGACAAGCAGCTTGGTGTGAAAAAAAATCAACTGTGGGAGCAATTATCAGAAAATGGAAGACATACAAGACCACAGATAATCTCGATCTGGGGCTCCACGCAAGATCTCATCCCGTGGGGTCAAAATGATCATGAAAACGGTGAGCAAAAATCCCAGAACCACACGGGGGGAACTGATGAATGACTTGCAAAGAGCTGGGACCAAAGTTACAAAGGTTACCATCAGTAACATACTACGCCGACAGGGAATTAAATCCTGCAGTGCCAGATGTGTCCCCCTGCTTAAGCCAGTGCATGTCCAGGCCCGTCTAAAGTTTGCCAGAGAGCTCATGGGAGAATGTCATGTGGTCAGATGAAACCAAAATAGAACGTTCTGGTATAAACTCAGCTCGTCGGGTTTGGAGGAAGAAGAATAAGGAGTTGCATCCCAAGAACACCATACCTACTGTGAAGCATGGGGGTGGAAAAATCCTGCTTTGGGGCTGTTTTTCTGCTAAGGGTACAGGGCGATTGATCCGTGTTAAGGAAAGAATGAAAGGGGCCATGTATCGTGAGATTTTGAAAAATCTCCGTCCATCAGAGGATTTATTTTCCCATTCCGTCTCTCACAGTTGAAGTGTACCTATGATGAAAATTACAGACCTCTGTCATCATTTTAAGTGGGAGAATTTGCACAATCGGTGGCTGACTAAATACTTTTTTGCCCCACTGTATATAGCGCTTTCACATAGTGAAACCCAATATCTAAATTACATTTAAAAAAGTGTAGGTGGCACTGGGAGCGGGTGCGTAAAGTGTCTTGCCCAAGGACACAAGGGCAGGGGCTAGGATTGGCGGAAGCGGGGATCGATCCTGGAACCCTCAAGTTGCTGGCACGGCCGCTCTACCAACCGAGCTCACTGTATTGTTTAATTATTTCAGTGATTTTCAGACTGTGGTATGTGTACCACTATGGAAAAGTGGCTTTGGAGCAATCAAAGCTGCTCACACGGTCAATAAGGTGGCCACTATGTTTGACGGATCAACTTAATGTGTATTATATTGATCCATGACTGCTTTTTGTTGTAAATTATGATATGTGTCCGTTAAAATCAGGGTTGTTTTTTTACAAATAATGTCAGATGTAAACAAGAGGCATTTTATGACATTTTATGACTTTTCCTAATTTGATTACATGCTATGGTATAATTTTATCGTCATTATTTTATTGCATGATTTTTGTATCCCTTTAATTTAGGTAGCCAGAGACTGCAAATGGAAATGAGCTATTTGGCAATAATCTGGTACAGAACATATATATAGTCTTTGAGTTTAATGTTTCTGTGCATTTTCCCCTTCAAATAAAGACTAAACTAAACTAATGCTCCATCTAGTGCAGAGGTCGGCAACTTAAAATGTTGTCATATTGGAACAAAAACACAAAAAAAACCTTATAAAAGTGTTAAAATGAAGGCAACATATGACGTAAGTGTCTATATTAGCTATATTATTTAAGTTAAGTACCAATGATTGTCTCACACACACTCTAGTTATGGCAAAATTATTCTCTGAATTTGACCCTTTATCACCCCCTGGGAGGTGAGGGGAGCAGTGAGCAGCATCGGTGGCCACGCCCGGGAATCATTTTTGGTGATTCAACCCCCAATTCCAACCCTTGATGCTGAGTGTCAAGCAAGAAGATAATGAGTCCCATTTTTATAGTCTTTGGTATGACTCGGGCCTTAGCCTACTATCAAAATGACTATGTGTCGCAGGCTGATGCAAATATTCATTGGCAGAAATGTTGAAATGTTATATTTATTCCACACATTTTTACAACGTACGGATTTTCGCAGGATGTGATAAGTCCTACCATAGGCAAAGACGGGGCGGTACAGCTCGGTTGGTAGAGCGGCCGTGCCAGCGACTTGAGGGTTGCAGGTTCGATCCCCGCTTCCGCCATCCCAGTCACTACCGTTGTGTCCTTGGGCAAGACACTTTACCCAGTGCCACCCACGCTGGTTTGAATGTAAAAATTAGATATGGGGTTTCACTATATAAAGCGCTTTGAATCACTAGAGAAAAAGCGCTATATAAATATAATTCACTTCACTTCACTTTACATAGGTAAAGAGATGTGTGTCCAAGTTGAAGGAAACGGAAACCACAAAAAAAAAAAAGACTTCAAATATACCTCAAATACGAGGCATAAAGCCCACCTTTGTGGATTCGCGCACAGCATAAGACGTTTGGTGGACAAACGGAGACAACGGAGGAGTGGCATAAAAACCCGTCCTTCTGTGGCAGCATCAAGGAAGGTTGAACATGTAAACAAACTACGGTGCCTTCAAGGACTTCCGCCAAATACTCTCATCAGTGAAGCGTGTTTAGACTTAGACTTAGACGAACTTTGATGATCCGTAAAGGAAATTGCTCCACACAGTAGCCCAGTTACAATGATGGAAAGTGTAAGAATGGAAAGGACAATTCAGGTATTAATAAACTAAATATAGAGATATAAAATATAACAACAATATTTACATAATACATGTACAATATAGTATATATCCTGATACATCATATCAAGTCTATATCATATATACAATATATATATATATATATTTTAATTTTTAACAATTTAATGTAAACAGCTGGATTTTTAACAATTAGGAAGGTTTGTGTCATGTTTGGCCTCCTAGAGAAACCATTTTTATGTTCTCTATATCCAACATTATGTATCAGTCTAACTGATATTTACACTCGACGTCC
>NC_084628.1:36071698-36081698 GCF_033978795.1 Nerophis ophidion | reverse complement strand
TAAGGGGACAGGACAATTGAGGAAAGAATGAATGGGGCCATGTATGGTGAGATTTTGAGCCAAAACCTCCTTCCACCAGCGAGAGCTTTGAATGGTTGACCAAATACTTATTTTCCACCATAATTTACAAATAAATTCTTTAAAATTCTTACAATGTGAATTCCTGGATTTTTTTTTCAGATTCTGTCTCTCACAGTTGAAGTGTACCTATGAGGAAAATTACAGACCTCTGTCATCATTTTAAGTGGGAGAACTTGCACAATCGGTGGCTGACTAAATACTTTTTTGCCCCACTGTATATATATATATATATATATATGTATAAATATATTCTAGACAAACTATTCAAGAAAAATGTCTCTGTTCAAAAATAAGTCTGGGCCTAACACTATGTGCACACATTGGCAGCTCGCTCATTTCCTGACACCTTGCCTTCAAGTGTTTGTTGCTTGGAGATAGTCAAGGCGCTGGTTGCCATGGCAGCCCTCTTATATACGCTATGTTTCATAATTGCCAGTTGCCATTTAAGAGCAATATTAAAAGGATATCTTTTGTCAACCTAATCAATTCTATTAACATGGTTTACATTCATTTTACATGAATGGATGGATGCTCAAAACTGCTTATACGGTGTGGCTCCTAATTATGCGTGGTTGAATATTGTGAAGCCCAAATTAATTAATAAACTGGGCCAAAATTTTCAGGTAAAGGGATTTTTACAATACCCAAAACAAGTGAAGTTAACACTTTTAAAAACAGAATACAATGATTTGCAAATCCTTTTCAACTTATATTCAATTGAATAGACTGCAAAGATAAGATATTCAATGTTCTAACCGAGAAACTTCATTTTTTTTTTTTTTGTGCAAATAATCATTAACTTAGAATTTAATGGCAGCAACACATTGCAAAGAAGTTACATTTTTACCACTGTGTTACATGTCAATTCCTTTTAACAACAGTCCGTAGACGTTTAGGAACTGAGGAGACACATTTTTGAAGATTTTCAGGTGGAATTATTTCCCATTCTTGCTTGATGTACAGCTTAAGTTGTTCAACAGTCTCTGTTGTGGTATTTTAGGCTTCATAATGTGCCACACATTTTCAATGGGAGACACATTTGGTCTTACAGTCTAGTACCCACATTCTTTTACTATGAAGCCACACTGTTATAACATGAATCTTGGCATGGTCTTGCTGAAATAAGCAGGGGCGTCCTTGATAACGTTGCTCGAATGTCAACATATGTTGCTCCAAAACCTGTATGTACCTTTCAGCATTAATGGTGCCTTCACAGATGTGTAAGTTACCCATGTCTTGGGCACTAATACACCCCCATACCATCACAGATGCTGGCTTTTATACTTTGCGCCTGGAACAATCCGGATGGTTCATTTCCTCTTTGGTCCGGAGGATACAACGTCCACAGTTTCCAAAAAAACAAATTGAAACATGGACTCGCAAGACCACAGAACATTTTTCCACTTTGCATCAGTCCATCTTAGATAGAGCTCGGGTCCAGCGAAGCCGGCGGCGTTTCTGGGTGTTGTTGATAAATGACTGTGGAGGGGCGCGGTCGCGCGTCCCCTGCGGGCGGGGTGTGTGCAGGGCCGGCCATGCAGCAGCCAACAGGTGAGTGGATAATCTCAGCTGGAACGAGTTTTCTAATCACCTGTTCCCTTTATTAGCAGGACCGGAGACCATGAGGGGGCCCTTCTTCGTGAGGACAGAGGAGACTGAGAGGCTGAAAAGCAGAGAGAGTGAACACTGTAGAAAAATAAACCCGATTGCCGAAAGCAGAAAAAGAGGGTCTTTGGAAACGAATGTGAATGTGAATGTAAAATAAAAACTGTTCTGGTAAAGACGCGTGTATCAAGGATTGTGGTCCCAGTGATCCGCTAGGAATCCGGAGGGGAAGAGGAAGACCTCCACAATGACTTTCGCTTTGCATAGCAGAGTTTAACTTGCACTTAAAGGGGCGGCATAGCTCGGTTGGTAGAGCGGCCGTGTCAGCAACTTGAGGGTTTGCAGGTTCAATTCCCGCTTCCGCCATCCTAGTCACTGCCGTTGTGTCCTTGGGAAAGACACTTTACCCACCTGCTCCCAGTGCCACCCACACCGGTTTAAATGTAACTTAGATATTGGGTTTCACTATGTAAAGCGCTTTGAGTCATTATAGAAAAGCCCTATATGAATATAATTCACTTCACTTCACTTCACTTCACAGATGTAGCAACCAACTGTAGTTACTGACAGTGGTTTTCTAGAGTGTTCCTGAGCCCATATGGTGATATCCTTTACACACTGATGCCACTTTTTGATGCAGAAGGTCCGTAATATCGCGTATGTGTAGTGATTTATCCAGATTCTCTGAACCATTTGATATTACAGACCTACAGATGGTGAAAATCACTTAATTCTTTGCAATAGCTCGTTGAGAAATGTTCTTGAACCGTTCGAAAATTTGGTAAGGTCTATTCAGATGTACTGGAGAGGAGGCTACGCCGGATAGTCTTACCTCGGATTCAGGAGGAACAGTGTGGTTTTCGTCCTGGTCGTGGAACTGTGGACCAGCTCTATACTCTCGGCAGGGTCCTTGAGGGTGCATGGGAGTTTGTCCAACCAGTCTACATGTGCTTTGTGGACTTGGAGAAGGCATTCGACCGTGGGGAGTGCTTAGATAGTATGGAGTATTGGACTGTCTGTTTGTGGCGGTCCACTCCGTGTATGATCAGTGTCAGAGCTTGGTCCGCATTGCCGGCAGTAAGTCGGACCCGTTTCCAGTGAGGGTTGGACTCCGCCAAGGCTGCCCTTTGTCACCGATTCTGTTCATAACTTTTATGGACAGAATTTCTAGGCACAGTCAGGGTGTTGAGGGGATCCGGTTTGGTGGCTGCAGGATTAGGTCTCTGCTTATTGCAGATGGATGTGGTCCTGATGGCTTCATCCGGCCAGGATCTTTAGCTCTCACTGGATCGGTGAAGCAACTGGTATGAGAATCAGCAACTTTAAGTCCGAGGCCTTGGTCCTCGCCCGGAAATGGGTGGAATGCCATCTCCGGGCTGGAGAGGAGACCCTGCCCCGAGTAAGAGGAGTTCAAGTACCTCGGAGTCTTGTTCATGAGTGAGGGAAGAGTGGATGGTCAGATCGACAGGTATGAGAATCAGCATCTTTAAGTCCGAGTGCATGGTCCTCGCCCGGAAATGGGTGGAGTGCCATCTCCGGGTTGGGGAGGAGACCCTGCCCCGAGTAAGAGGAGTTCAAGTACCTCTGAGTCTTGTTCATGAGTGATGGAAGAGTGGATCGTAAGATCGACAGGCAGATGGGTGCGGCGTCTTCAGTAATGCGGATGCTTTACCGATCCGTTGTAGTGAAGAAGGAGCTGAGCCGGAAGGCAAACTCTCAATCTACCGGTCGATCTACGTCATACTTGCCAACCTTAAGACCTCCGATTTGGGGAGGTGGGGGCGTGGTCGGAGGTGGGGCGGGGGCGTAGTTGTGGCGGTGCGTGGTTGGGGGGTGGGGTTAAGAGGGGAGGAGTATAAAGCTAGAATTCAGCAAGTCAAGTATTTCATATATATATATATATATATATGTATATATATATATATATAAATAAGAGAAATACTTGAATTTCATTGTTCATTTATTTACACATATACACACACATAACACTCATCTACTCATTGTTGAGCTAAGGGTTGCAATGTTCATCCTTGTTCTATTCTCTGTCACTATTTTTCCAACAATGCTGAACACCCTCTCTGATGATGCATTGCTATGTGGCATGCACAAAAGTGCTTTCATCAAATGCACTAGAGTCTGGAATCTTCCATCTCTCTGTAGCATGGCCCAAAACCGGTCAATCTTTGCTTCCTGAGGAAGATCTTTACTTCCAAGCAATTGGTAGTCCACTACTTCTTCTCGGAGGCTATCCAGGTCCAATCGCAGCTGCGGTTTGGAACTTACAAGCGTATTTCTTCATCTTACTCGTCGTAGCATCGCCATGGCTGTATATTCATCGTTCTGCTGCACTCTCTAAAAGCCGTAGATGTTATTGTCACATATGCATGTACAGTAGATGGCAGTATTATCCTGTTTAAGAGTGTCACAACATTGCTGTTTACGGCAGACACATTTCTTCACGGTAGACGAAAACGTGACTGCTGTTGTTGTGTGTTGTTACCGCGCTGGGAGGATGTTAATGAAACTGCCTAACAATAAACCCACATAAGAAACCAAGAACTCGCCCTCGATCCTTCTACAGTTATAACGTCATTGGGCAGGCTCGCTGTTTATATTGCGGGAAAGCGCACATGAAAACAGGCTGTCGACACGCCACTCAGGTCCGCACGGACGGAGCTGGAGGGGGCGTGGCCTCCAGGTTCGCCTGAATTTCGGGAGATTTTCGGGAGAAAATTTTTCCCGGGAGGTTTTTGGGAGAGGCGCTGAATTTTGGGAGTCTCCCAGAAAATCCGGGAGGATTGGCAAGTTCCAATCCTCACCTATGGTCATGAGTCTAGGGTTAATACCAAAAGGACAAGATCACGGATACAAGCGGCCGAAATGAGTTTCCTCCGCCGGGTGGCGGCGCTCTCCCTTAGAGATAGTGTGAGAAGCTCTGCCATCTGGGAGGAACTCAACCACCCGAATGCCTCCCTAGGGAGGTATTTAGGGCACGTCCGACCGGTAGGAGGCCACGGGGAAGACCCAGGACACGTTAGGTAGACTATGTCTCCCGCCTGGCCTGGGAACGCCTTGGGATCCCCCAGGGAGAGGTGGACCAAGTGGCTGGGGAGAGGAAAGTCTGGGCTTCCCTGCTTAGGCTGCTGCCCCCGTGACCTGACCTAGGATAAGCAGAAGATGAATGGATTAAGTTTTCAAGTTCGAACATTAAAAATCTTGTCTTTGCAGTCTATTTAACTGAATATAGGTAACCATTGAATTTTGTTTTTATGTACCGTTTACACACTGTGCCAACTTAACCGGGTTTAACTTTTGTATTTGTGAACTAGTTACCTCCAGGCCGAGGTAACGAAGATTATTTAAGGATGATGGACTATAAAGGAGATTGTTAAAATGATATGAAAAATGGAATCTAGCTCTCTGTGATGTCATGGTCATTGTCAACCGGTATATTCACAACACAGCAGAGAAATAATGTTAAATGGTCTCTATTTATATAGCCCTTTAATCTACCTGGAATGATACCCAAAGTGCTTTTTAGATCATGCAACATATTCACCCATTCACACATACAGAAATTGTCATGACCCATCAGGAGCAAGGGTAAAGTGTCTTGCCCGAAAACACAATGCTTGTGACTAGCATGGCAGGAGAAGTTGGAACCGAACCTGGATCCCTCACGTTGCAGGCACACAGCCACTCCACCCCCAATGGTTGTTATAGCAGTAAGCAGCAGAACCGACATTTTAGATAAGAGTTCAATCAATCAATCAATCAATCAATGTTTATTTATATAGCCCTAAATCACAAACGTCTCAAAGGGCTGCAAAAAGTGAGAATTGGAAACAAACTACATCGGGTGGTAGCCTACAGACTGATAAAATAGTTGTCATTAATTACACATCAGTAATGTGAAATAATTGTTCCGGAATACGAAATAAAAGACGTTTGTGTCCAATTAAAGTCTCTTGCCTCTTTTGACAAGTTCAGCAACTCAATATTTCTCCCCCTAAAAAAAAGCTGTTTCAGCAAGCCTCAAGGTTTATTAAAAACATTTTTTGTCGATGAGCAACTTTATATTGTCCCCATTTTAATAACACCTCCTGCATGGGTGGACCCGTGCGGGTGGACAAGATATCCAATACTGAATTAGAACCCAACAATAATAAGTAATGTTGACATGTATTGGACCTCATTATATTGTGTGGAGTACATGATACTGAAATGGTGCGTGATATATTGAAAGAGAAAAAGTAAGTGTATTTCAACGTGTGTTTTTTATCCTTGTGTGGTGTTCGGGTCTGTGGGACCAGTTATCGATTTTTTTCAAAAGACAAATGATACAATTAATTCATTTATCAAACTGAGACTCACTGACTTTGGCTCATTTTCTGTGAAGAACATATAACAAAACATATTTAACATTTGTTTGTACATATTTAAACATATTTAATGACCATACACCATTACATATAAGATGTCTGGGTCCACTGCACCCGGGGCTAATAGAAGGGTGGAAATTGATGTTCTGTGTACCACACACACACACACACACACAAACACACACACACACACACACACACACACACACACACACACCGGGCCTAGACAGTAAGTAGGACAGAGTAAAGGTACACAAAACATCAGAAGATGAAATGTTCGAGAAAATGAGAGCAGACAGTGTTGACAAACCCGGGGCTAATAGAAGTGTGGAAATTGATGTTTTGTGTACCACACACACACACGCACACACAGGAGGAGGACAGAGTGTAGGTAAACAAAACATCAGAAGGTGAAATGTTCGAGAAAATGAGAGTAGACAGTGTTGATAAACCCAAAGCTAATAGAAGTGTGGAAATTGATGTTTTGTTTACCACACACACACCACGCACACGCACACACACAGGAGGAGGACAGAGTGTAGGTACACAAGACATCAGAAGATGAAATGTTCGTGAAAATAAGAGTAGACAGTGTTGACAAACCCGGGGCTAATAGAAGTGTGGAAATTGATGTTTTGCGTACCACACACACACACACACACACACCACGCACACGCACACACACAGGAGGAGGACAGAGTGTAGGTACACAAAATATCAGAAGCTGAAATGTTCGAGAAAATGAGAGCATACAGTGTTGACAAACCCGGGGCTAATAGAAGTGTGGAAATTGATGTTTTGTGTACAACACACACACACACACGTGCACACGCACACAAACATTAGGAGGACAGAGTGTAGGTACACAAAACATCAGAAGGTAAAATGTTCGAGAAAATGAGAGCAGACAGTGTGGAAATTGATGTTTTGTGTACCACACACACACACACACACACACACACACACACACAGGAGGAGGACATAGTGTAGGTACACAAGACATCAGAAGGTGAAATGTTTGAGACAATGAGAGCAGACAGTGTTGACAAACCCGGGGCTAATAGAAGTGTGGAAATTGATGTTTTATGTACCATACACACACACACACACACACACACACACACACACACACACACACACACACACACACACACAAGGAGGACAGAGTGTAGGTACGCAAAACATCAGAAGAATAAATGTTCGAGAAAATGAGAGCAGACAGTGTTGACAAACCCGGGGCTAATAGAAGTGTGGAAATTCATGTTTTGTGTACCACAAACACACGCACAAATGCACGCACGCACGCACGCACACACACACACAGCAGGCCTAGACAGGAGGAGGACAGAGTGTAGGTACACAGAACATCAGAGGGTCAAATGTACAAGAAAATGAGAGCAGGCTGCATGGTCGAGTGGCCAACAAGTTTAATTTTGATATCATCACGCCAAATTACTTCGTTCCAGAAATTTTGAGGCTTGTCTCTGTGCTGTTTGGCGTAATGTAAGCGGAATACTTTGTGACATTTGCGCAGAAATGACTTCCTTCTGGCGACTCGACCATGCAGCCCATTTTTCTTCAAGTGTCTCCTCATTGTGCATCTTGAAACAACCACACCACAATTTTTCAGAGGGTTCTGCATTTCAGCTGAAGTTATTTGTGGATTTTTCATTTGCATCTCGAACAATTTTCCTGGCAGTTGTGGCTGAAATCTTTGCTGGTCTACCTGAATCCCTCATTTTCCACATTTAATTGGCCTTTGAACACTGCTGATTGGCATTCTCAATTTCTTGGATATCTTTTAATACCCTTCTCCTGTTTTATGCAGTTTAATTACCTTTTCTTGTACAAACCCCGTTTCCATACGAGTTGGGAAATTGTGTTAGATGTAAATATAAGCGGAATACAATGATTTGCAAATCCTTTTCAACCCATATTCAGTTGAATATGCTACAAACACAACATATTTGATGTTCAAATTGATAAAGATTTTATTTTTTTTGCAAATAATCATTAACTTTAGAATTTGATGCCAGCAACATGTGACTAAGAAGTTTGGAAAAGTGGAAATAAATACTCATATAGTTGAGGAATGCTCATTAAACACGGCACTGTATAAAAAACCGACATCAATCTCTAAAGGATATCACCACATGGGCTCAGGAACACTTCACAAAACCACCGTGACTAAACACAGTTTGTCGCTACATCTGTGTGTGCAAGTTAAAGCTCTACTATGCAAAGCGAAAAGCCATTAATCAACAACATCCAGAAATGCCCCCGGCTTCTCTTGGCCCCAGATCATCTAAGATGGATTGATGCAAAGTGGAAAACGGTTCCGTGGTCTGACGAGTCCACATTTCAAATTGTTTTTGGAAAAATTTGACATTGTGTCATCTGGACCAAAGGGGAAGCGAACCATCCAGACTGTTATCGACGCAAAGTTCAAAAGCCAGCATCTGTGATGGTATGGGGGTGCATTAGTGCCAAAGGCATAAGTAACTTACACATCTGTGAAGGCACCATTAATGCTGAAAGGTACATACAGGTTTTAGAACAACATATGCGCCGTTTTTTTTCATGGACGCCCCTGCTTATTTCAGCAAAACAATGCCAAGGCACATTCAGCACGCGTTACAACAGCGTGGCTTCGTAAAAAAAGAGTGCGGGTACTTTCCTTAGCCCTCCTGCAGTCCAGACCCGTCTCCCATGGAAAATGTGTGGCGCATTATGAAGCGTGAAATACGACAGCGGAGACCCCGGAGTGTTGAATGACTGAAGCTCTACATAAAACAAGAATGGGAAAGAATTCCACTTTCTAAGCTTCAACAATTAGTTTTCTCAGTTCCCAAACGTTTATTGAGTGTTGTTAAAAGAAAAGGTGATGTAACACAGTGGTGAACATGCCCTTTCCCAACTACTTCGGCACGTGTTGCAGCCATGAAATTCTAATTATTAGTTGTATTTACATCCAACACAATTCCCCAACTCATATGGAAACGGGGTTTGTAAACGTACGAGCACAATTGTATATGATTTGCCTAAGAAGCTGGACAGGGCAAAAAAATATAATAATAATAATAAAAATGATGTGTGTGATGAAATGAAACCAGACATCTGAATAAAGTAGGATACTTTGAAGTGTAAAAAAATGAATTGAGCACATACAATATATTATCATTTAGCTTTCATGCTATTTGTTTTTAAATCGGGACCTTCAGGCAGCAGTGGAACAAATATCAAAGCGGATTATGACCCATTTGAAGATTGTTTCGGAGATCAGATAGCAATTTTGCTGCCACGCGAGGCGCCTAAGTCCTCCAGCGAGAGAGGGATGTTTGCTCACCTCTTCATCATAATCTGTTGTTCATCAAAGATGTGTACCCCCCCGACCACACCGCCGGCCCCTCCCCAACTGGACGGCAAACTCTGACAAAGTGTCCGCGCTTTTAATGATGACATACGAGAGTTAGCCCGAGGACGCTTGTCAGACCGGGCGATTTGCTGGCAGTGCAAAGCTGAGGCTTGACACCTGGCGAGTGAATGAATGAAATAAAACATCAAATATTTATCCTAGGGATGGAGCGCTGCGATGGGAAATCTTTCCGAGGGTGATATGGATGGTCAGCTTCGGGAAATTGATGACAGGTATTTTTTTTCTCTCGCCGCAAATCTTAGATTTCTACAAGAAATAAAGAGTTTGATTAAATATAAGCGTGAAGAAAACCAATCAAATCTTCTATAAATCTTTAGTCAGGCATGAAGACTCGCATTTATTTATGAGAGTGTTTTTCAACCACTGTGCCCCGCCGTACTGGTGTGCCGTCGGCTGTTATCTGGAAACTACAGCGGGGCAAAAAAGTATTTAGTCAGCCACCGATTGTGCAAGTTCTCCCACGTAAAATGGTGACAGAGGTCTGTAATTTTCATCA
>NC_084628.1:36046698-36061698 GCF_033978795.1 Nerophis ophidion | reverse complement strand
AAACAAAACTACCAGAAAGGCAAAACTATGGACATAAAACCAAACTTGCAAACTATGGCATGAATAAAGTAAACTTACTTGGAACGAGAAAAGAGCATGAAAAAGAGCAGCATGGATCATCAGCATGAATAACAAGGGTGCGTCGCCAGGCTGACTGCCTGGCAAATACAGGCTTAAATACTGATGTGGTGATTGACAACAGGTGCAAGAGTCCAAGTGAATCAGGTGCGTGCCATGAGGACAGGTGAAAACTCATGGGTTGTCATGGAAACAAAACAATGGAGTGAAAAAAACGGGAACTAATGGAGTCTTGAAGTAACATGACACAACTAAACAAAACATGATCAGAAAGACATTACAATATTCACATTTTAAGGTATTTTTGGGTTCATTGAGGTTAGCTGATTTTACAAACCCTGTACACACACACACACACACACACACACATACATACATATATATATATATATATATATATACAAACCCTGTTTCCATTTGAGTAGAGAAATTGTGTTAGATATAAATATAAACGGAATACAATGATTTGCAAATCATTTTCAACCCATATTCAATTGAATGCACTACAAAGACAAGATATTTGATGTTCAAACTCATACACTTTATTTTTTTTTTGCAAATAATAATTAACTTTGAATTTCATGGCTGCAACACGTGCCCAAGTAGTTGGGAAAGGGTATGTTCACCACTGTGTTACATCACCTTTTCATCACACTCAATAAACGTCTGGGAACTGAGGAAACTAATTGTTGAAGCTTTGAAAGCGGAATTCTTTCTCATTCTTGTTTTATGTAGAGCTTCAGTCGTTCAACAGTCCGGGGTCTCCACTGTTGTATTTTACGCTTCATAATGCGCCACACATTTTCGATGGGAGACAGGTCTGGACTGCAGGCGAGCCAGGAAAGTACCCGCACTCTTTTTTTACGAAGCCACGCTGTTGTAACACTTGTCTTGCTGAAATAAGCAGGGGCGTCCATGATAACGTTGCTTGGATGACACCGTATGTTGCTCCAAAACCTGAATGGACCTTTCAGCATTAATGGTGCCTTTACAGAAGTGTAAGTTACCCATGCCTTGGGCACTAACACACCCCCTTACCATCACAGATGCTGGCTTTTGAACTTTGCGTCTATAACAATCCGAATGGTTATTTTCCTCTTTGTTCCGGAGGACACCACATTCACAGTTTCCAAATATAATTTGAAATGTGGACTCGTCAGACAACAGAACACCATTCCACTTTGCATCAGTCCATCTTAGGTGAGCTCGGACCCAGCCAAGCTGGCGGCGTTTCAGGGTGTTGTTGATAAATGGGTTTGGCTTTACATAGTAGAGTTTTAACTTGCCTTTACAGATCTCCCGTCCAAAGGCAAAACATAGAAACTCACTTCTAGCTGATTTTGAGAAAACAAAGGAAAAACAATCTATCTTGATGCTGTCTTACAAAGATCTACAAAGTCATCAAACATAGAGATGTTTTCTTGAGCTTTCATTTTCTTGCCGATTGAGCCATGGATTGAATCTGCTCTCATGAACGTATGCCCTTTCTCCAGCTATTTTATCACAATCTCGGGTGGGCCCCATTCTGCGTTTGCACGTTGGGCAAGAGCGTCCAGTTTTTATTTTGACCTACACAGTTTTTGCCCAAAAGAGTATGCAAGGGGAAGAATCAAGAACAATACATTTAATGAAGGTGCTTGCAACGTCCTGGGCCAATCTTCCAAATATCCCCTCGTGCCATAATATCACATAATCAGGTTGACCGTCGGGCCCCTTTCGTGCAAATGTCTCATTAAAGACAATAAGGTGACTGACAAAGAAGCTCCGATTGGTCCCTTGAGATACTAGGTTTTTCTGTTGAATCCACGCAGTTATGTGGTAGTTGCTAGGTCCTGCCATGCGCGTATCAGCTTACTTACGGAACAAATTACGATATCGCATACACTAATGTAAAGCATTAGTGTATGCTTTACTGGCTTAGTGGGTTTTGCCTTTGGACGGGAGAGATGTAGCGACCAACTGTAGTTACCGACAGTGGTTTTATGAAGTGTTCCTGAGCCCATGTGGTGATATCCTTTACACACCGACGTTGATTTTTGATGCAGTACCGCCTGGGGGATCAAAAGTCCGTAATATCATCGCTTACGTGCAGTGATTTCTCCAGATTCTCTGAACCTTTTGATGTTTTTACGGACCGTAGATGGTAAAAACCCTAAATTTCTTGCAATAGCTCGTTGAGAAATTGATCGACAATTTTCTTACAAAGTGGTGACCCTCACCCCATCTTTGTTTTTGAATTACTTAGCATTTCATGGAAGCTGCTTTTATACCCAATCATGGCACCCACCTGTTCCCAATCAGCCTGCACACCTGTGGGATGTTCCAAATAAGTGTTTGATGAGCATTCCTCAACTTTATCAGTATTTATTGCCACCTTTCCCAACTTATTTGGCACGTGTTGCTGGCATCAAATTCTGAAGTTAATGATTATTTGCAAACAAAAAAAATGTTTAGCAGTTTTTGTAGCATTTTCAACTGAATATGGGTTGAAAATTATTTGCAAATCATTGTATTCCGTTTATATTTACATCTAACACAATTTCCCAACTCATATGGAAACGGGGTTTGTACTTGTTTTGGAGAATCTTGACAAGGCAAAATGTAAATTGCATAGTTCAAAATAAAATACCCCCCATTTTTGTATTTTTTGTCCTTGTTTTTGAACACTGACTTTTTGCAGTGTGCTACAAAGCCGATTGAGGGTCATTTTTCAATTTCAGCGACGGCGATGAAGGCGAATTTCCGCGTATTCGCGCACACTCTCGGAGAATTGCGTCAATGAGAGAAATACAATGCTTCGCCACGGAAATTTCTCAACGCGCACCGTCGAACAAAGAAGGGTTGCGGCCCCCACGTTTAATTACACCGCCCTTCGGGGAAAAATATTGATGCCAACAAAAGACATCAAAACAGCGATTTGCATGAAGAGTCATTTTAAACACGGTCGAAAAATAGCATGTTTGTGCTCTGAGGGAGGAACATAGTCGTTTGGAAAAAAACAGACATTGTTTTGCTTTGGGTGGATGAAAACAAGAGAGAAAAAAACATGCATTGTGTTAAATTACCGTCGTCCATACTTCACACGTGTTCCACAGCTATGTCCCCAATCAAGGCGATCCACAACCACCAATTAATGTGAATTTGGGATTTTATGTATTGAGTTGTTGAATACAACACAATTTCCGAGGTTTCCAATCAAGCTGTCGGCCATTAACGCCGACATTATATCAAAAGAAGGCTTGAAATACTTCTGCACGATATTCAAACTTATTGCGTTCCGCCTGTATGTTACAACCCATTTACCGTATTTTTCGAACTATGAGGCGCATGTCAGAAAAATTGTATTTTAATTATCCAAAAAAAAAAAACTTTCGGTACTCTCTGAGTTCTCTGGGAACTCAGAGAACCGAGTGTACGTTGGGAGGTGGCCCCGCCCCAAGGGGAGGAGTTCAAGTACCTCGGAGTCTTGTTCACGAGTGAGGGAAGAGTGGATTGTGAGATCGACCGGCGGATCGGTGCGGCGTCTTCAGTAATGCGGACGCTGTATCGATCCGTTGTGGTAAAGAAGGAGCTGAGCCGAAAGGCAAAGCTCTCCATTTACCGGTCAATCTACGTACCCATCCTTACCTATGGTCATGAGCTTTGGGTTATGACCGAAAAGGACAAGATCACGGGTACAAACAGCCAAAATGAGGAGACCCTGCCCCAAGTGGAGGAGTTCAAGAAACTCGGAGTCTTGTTCAAGAGTGAGGGAAGAGTGGATGGTGAGATCGACAGGCGGATCGGTAAGGCGTCTTCAGTAATACGGACGCTGTATCGATCCGTTGTGGTGACGAAGGAGCTGAGCCGGAAGGGAAAGCTCTCAATGTACCGGTCGATCTACGTCGCCATCCTCACCTATGGTCATGAGCTTTGGGTTATGACCGAAAGGACAAGATCACAGGTAAACGGGTTTCCTCCACTTGGTAGTGGGGCTCTCCCTTAGAGATAGGGTGAGAAGCTCTGCCATCCGGGCTGACATCAAAGTAAAGCCGCTGCCCCTCCACATGGAGAGGAACCAGATGAGGTGGTTCAGGCATCTGGTCAGGATTCTCTGAGTTCCCAGAAAACATACAAGAGGTTGTCTTTGTCGTATCAAGCCAAAGGCTTGTAAAATTCCATTGTGTACGTTGGGAGGTGGCCCCTGCCCCAAATGGAGGAGTTCAAGTACCTCGGAGTCTTGTTCACGAGTAAGGGAAGAGTGGATTGTGAGATCGACCGGCGGATCGGTGCGGCGTCTTCAGTAATGCGGACGCTGTATCGATCCGTTGTGGTGAAGAAGGAGCTGACCCGAAAGGCAAAGCTCTCCATTTACCGGTCGATCTACGTTCCCATCCTTACCTGTGGTCATGAGCTTTGGGTTATGACCGAAAGGACAAGATCCTGGGTAGAAGCGGCCAAAATGAGTTTCCTCCGCCGGGTCCGCCGAAAGGACAAGATCACAGGTAAACGTGTTTCCTCCACTAGGTAGTGGGGCTCTCCCTTAGAGATAGGGTGAGAAGCTCTGCCATCCGGGGTGACTTCAAAGTAAAGCCGCTGCTCCTCCACATGGAGAGGAACCAGATGAGGTGGTTCAGGCATCTGGTCAGGATTTTCTGAGTTCCAGAAAACATACAAGAGGTTGTCTTTGTCGTATCAAGCCAAAGGCTTGTAAAATTCCATTGTGTACGTTGGGAGGTGGCCCCTAGTGGAGGAGTTCAAGTACCTCGGAGTCTTGTTCACGAGTAAGGGAAGAATTGATTGTGAGATCGACCGGCAGATCGGTGTGGCGTCTTCAGTAATGCGGACGCTGTATCGATCTGTTGTGGTAAAGAAGGAGCTGACTCGAAAGGCAAAGCTCTCCATTTACCGGTCGATCTACGTTCCCATCCTTACCTATGGTCATGAGCTTTGGGTTATGACCGAAAAGGACAATATCACGGGTACAAGCAGCCAAAATGAGGAGACCCTGCCCCAAGTGGAGTACTTCAAGTACCTAGGAGTCTTGTTCACGAATGAGGGAAGAGTGGATTGTAAGATCGACCGGTGGATCGGTGCAGCGTCTTCAGTAATGCGGACGCTGTATCGATCCGTTGTGGTCAAGAAGGAGCTGAGCCGGAAGGCAAAGCTCTCAATTTACCGGTAGATCTACATCCCCATCCTCATGAGCTTTGGGTTATTACCGAAAGGACAAGATCACAGGTAAACGGGTTTCCTCCACTAGGTAGTGGGGCTCTCCCTTAGAGATAGGGTGAGAAGCTCTGCCATCCGGGGTGACCTCAAAGTAAAGCCGCTGCTCCTCCACATGGAGAGGAGCCAGATGAGGTGGTTCGGGCATCTGGTCAGAAGCCACCCGAACGCCTTCTGAGGGAGGTGTTTAGGGCACGTCCAACAGGTAGGAGGCCACGGTAGAGACCCTGGACACATTGGGAATACTATGTTTTCCCGGCCGGCCTGGGAATGCCTCGGGATCCCCCTGGAAGAGCTGGACGAAGTAGCTGGGGAGAGGGAAGTCTGGGCTTCTCTGTTTAGGCTGGTTCCCCCACGACCCGACCTCAGATAAGCGGAAGATGATGGATGGACGGAAGAGTGGATTGTGAGATCGACCGGCGGATCGGTGCAGCGTCTTCAGTAATGCGGACGCTGTATCGATCCGTTGTGGTGAAGAAGGAGCTGAGCCGGAAGGCAAAGCTCTCAATTTACCGGTCGATCTACGGTCCCATCTTCATCTATGGTCATGAGCTTTGGGTTATGACCAAAATGACAAGATCACGGGCGAAATGAGTTTCCTCCACAGGGTGGTGGGTCTCTCCCATAGAGATAGGGTGAGAAGCTCTGTCATCCGGGAGGAACTCAAAGTAAAGCCGCTGCTCCTCCACATGGAGAGGAACCAGATGAGGTGGTTCGGGCATCTGGTCAGAAGCCACCCGAACGCCGTCCGAGGGAGGTGTTTAGGGCAAATCCAACCGGTAGGAGGTCACGGGGAAGACTCAGGACACGTTGGGAAGACTATGTCTCCCGACTGGCCTGGGAATGCCCCGGGATCCCCCAGGAAGAGCTGGACGAAGTGGCTGGGGAGAGGGAAGTCTGGGCGTCTCTACTTAGGATGCTGTCCACGCGACCCGACCTTGGATAAGCGGAAGAAGATGGATGAATGGAAGAGTGGATTGTGAGATCGACTGGCGGATCGGTGCAGCGTCTTCAGTAATGCGGACACCGTATCGATCCGTTGTGGTGACGAAGGAGCTGACCCGGAAGGCAAAGCTCTCAATTTACCGGTAGATCTACATCCCCATCCTCATGAGCTTTGGGTTATGACCGAAAGGACAAGATCACAGGTAAACGGGTTTCCTCCACTAGGTAGTGGGTCTCTCCCTTAGAGATAGGGTGAGAAGCTCTGCCATCCGGGGTGACCTCAAAGTAAATCCGCTGCTCCTCCACATGGAGAGGAACCAGATGAGGTGGTTCGGGCATTTGGTCAGGATGCCACCCGAACGGCTTCCGAGGGAGGTGTTTAGGGCAAATCCAACCGGTAGGAGGCCACGGGGAAGACCAAGGATACATTGGGAAGACTATGTCTCCCGACTGGCCTTGGAACGCCTCGGGATGCCCCAGGAAGAGCTGGACGAAGTGGCTGGGGAGAGAGAAGTCTGGGCTTCTCTGCTTAGGCTGCTACCCCCGCCACCCGACCTTGGATAAGCGGAAGAAGATGGATGGATGGACGTTGGGAGGTGACAGGAGGGGTTATTTATTTTGATCCGAGACCAGCCCAAGCTCGATTCAGGTATACTTTGTATAGTTGAAGACTTACGGTCATTTGAAAACATCACTGCACACCAAAATGGCAGCTACATTTTACATCTTAAAGAGCTAAAAACATTTGGGGCAAATGTCCGGCGGGCCAGGTTGAAAAGCTTGCGGCCCCCGGGCCTTAATTCGCCCAGGTCTGATCCAGGCTCTTGAACCACTATCGATGCGAGCTGAAAATCGCGCTTTTGAACCCCTACGCCATGCTTGTCAAACTCTGGCCCGCGGGCCTCACGATCTTCCCGTGAGACTCCCAAAGTTCAGTGCCCCCTCCCGAAAATTCTTCCGAATTTCTCCCTATTTCCACCCGGACAACAATATTGGGGGCGTGCTTTAAAGGCACTGCCTTTAACGTCCTCTACATCCTGTCGTCACGTCCGCTTTTCTGCCATACAAACAACGTGCCGGTCCAATCACATAATATATGCTACATTAACACACACGAGTGAATGCAAGGCATACTTGGTCAACAGCCATAAGGGTAACACCGAGGGTGGCCGTATAAACAACTTTAACACTTTTACAAATATGTGCCACACTGTAAAGCCACACCAAACAAGAATGACAAACGCATTTCGGGAGAACATCCGCACCGTAACACAACATAAATACAACAGAACAAATACCCAGTATCCCTTGCAGCACTAACTCTTCCGGGACGCTACAATATACACCCCCGCTACCACCAAACCTCGCTCCCCCAATTTTTATTTACATTTTATTTGATACGCCATTGATATATTTTACTCATTATTATAATTTGAAACTCGATTTTGTATGTGACTACAAAGCTAAATAAGCCTTGCTTGTTTAATAGTCAATGCAAAACTTGTTTGGGTCCCTATTAAAAGGTTAATTTGTTCAACCTTAAATTTTGGCCCACTCTGTATTTGAGTTTGACACCCCTGCCCTACACGCTACTCTACATACAAACCCCGTTTCCATATGAGTTGGGAAACTGTGTTAGATGTAAATATAAACGGAATACAATGATTTGCAAATCCTTTTCAACCCATATTCAATTGAATATGCTACAAAGACAACATATTTGAGCTTCAAACTGATAAACATTTTTTTTGTTGCAAATAATCATTAACTTTAGAATTTGATGCCAGCAACACGTGACAAAGAAGTTGGGAAAGGTGGCAATAAATACTGATAAAGTTGAGAAATGCTCATCAAACACTCATTCGACATCGTGTCATCCGGACTAAAGGGGAAGCGAACCATCCAGACTGTTATCGACGAAAAGTTCCAAAGCCAGCATCTGTGATGGTATGGGGGTGCATTAGTGCCCAAGGCATGGGTAACTTACACATCTGTGAAGGCACCATTAATGCTGAAAGGTACATACAGGTTTTGGAACAACATATGCTGCCTTCTAAGCGCCGTCTTTTTCATGGACGCCCCTGCTTATTTCAGCAGACAATGCCAAGCCACATTCAGGATGTGTTACAACAGCGTGGCTTCGTAAAAAAAGGGTGTGGGTACTTTCCTGGCCCGCCTGCAGTCCAGACCTGTCTCCCATTAAAAATGTTTGGCGTCTTATGAAGCGTAAAATACGACAGCGCAGACCCCAGACGGTTGGAGGACTGAAGCTGTACATAAAACCAGAATAGGGAAGAATTCCACTTTCAAAGCTTCAACAATTAGTTTTCTCAGTTCCCAAACGTTTATTGAATGTTGTTAAAAGAAAAGGTGATGTAACTCAGTGGTGAACATGCCCTTTCCCAACTACTTTGGCACGTGTTGCAGCCTTGAAATGTTAAGTTAATTATTATTTGCCCAAAAAAATAAAGTTTATGAGTTTGAACATCAAATATGTTGTCTTTGTAGTGCATTCCACTGAATATGGGTTGAAAAGGATTTGCAAATCATTGTATTACATTTATATTTACTAACACAATTTTCAGGCTTGCCACTGACAGTTTGTTAGTGTTTTAGGTTTTTCTTAAATGGGTTGTACTTGTATAGTGCTTTTCTACCTTCAAGGTACTCAAAGCGCTTTGACACTACTTCCACATTTACCCATTCACACACACATTCACACACTGATGGAGGGAGCTGCCATGCAAGGCGCTAACCGACACCCATCAGGAGCAAGGGTGAAGTGTCTTGGTCAGGACACAACGGACTTGGCGAGGTTGGTACTAGGTGGGGATTGAACCAGGGACCCTCGGGTTGCGCACGGCCACTCTCCCCACTGCGCCATGCCGTCCTTGTGTGTGTTTAGTATTTCCTGTCCTTGGTTCCTGTCAGTACTCTTATTTTGGTTCAGCTTCTTGTTTGTCTCCCTGTGTGCTTTTTCCCCTCAGCAGCAGCTAAATGGCACCTGGCCACACCTGGTGTCAATCAGCCCGATTTCCTATTTTACCTGCTTTGTTCCTCCACTCAGTGTTGGATTATTGTCTTGTCGATGACTTCCGTAGTGTCGCTCCTGTCGTGTCGTTGCCGCGTAGCATTAAGCTATCTTTCGGTATCTGTTTGTAGCTTACTTTTTTTAGTTCCCTGCTTCTGTTTTGTTTTCACTCTACAAGTAACGACTTCTGTTTTCCTGTTTGCTACCCGCTAGCTTCCACGCTAGGCCCCTTTTTGTTTCTTGCTAGCTTCCATGCTAAAGACCCTTTTGTTTGTTATCCGCCTTGTGCGCGTCCTTTGTTAGTATCCTTTTGTTTGTTCTTATTCGAATATTTTAATTAAATCATGTTTTCCTGCAAAATGCCAGCCACCCTCCTTCTCTGCATCTTGGGGTTTGTCACCAACTAACTCTGACAACAATTTTCCCAACTCATATGGAAACGGGTTTTGTATGACTGCGATTTTGTGCCATTGGTTTTGCACTAAAACACGATACAGATAATGTGTTGATTAATCCAAAGACTATATCCCGTACAAATCCAAGAACATGCATTTTGCTGTAAATAATAACATGGGAGGTAGGTGACGGAGAATCCAATACTAATTGGAAAAAAAAAACGCTCTGTTGATTTCATTAGGAACCTATGTATATCCAGGTGAAAACAATAACAAGCACAACGGTTGCTTTGTTGCTCACATTGCGGACCATTAACCGGCTATTTTAAACCCTTGTCGGATTAGCTGATGCAGCCCATTTCTGCTCCCCCGTGCGGCGCTGTAGGCGGACACTCCCACTGTGCATAAAAGCGCCCTGCCGGCCTGTCAACGCGGCGATCAATTTCCTCTCATGGTGCCTCGCTATGTAAACCTCAGCCCTGGGAAAACAATCCGGTTCAATATCAGCTACATTTAGTAGCCGGGACTTCATGTGGCATTGGTGCCGAGTACAAAGCATATTTTTTGGTTTTGTAATCGCCAGCAGATCAACTACAAACCCTGTTTCCGTATGAGTTGGGAAATTGTGTCAGATGTAAATATAAACGGAATACAATAATTTGCAAATCTTTTTCAACCCATATTCAATTGAATGCACTACAAAGACAACATATTTGATGTTCAAATACATACACTTTTTTTTTTTTTGCAAATAATAATTAACTTAGAATTTCATGGCTGCAACACGTGCCAAAGTAGTTGGGAAAGGGCATGTTCACCACTGTGTTACATCACATTTTCTTTTAACAACACTTAATAAACGTTTGGGAACCGAGGAAACTAATTGTTGAAGCTTTGAAAGTGGAATTCTTTCCCATTTTTGTTTTATGTACAGCTTAAGTTGTTCAACAGTCTGGGGTCTTGTTGTCGTGTTTTACGCTTCATAATGCGCCACACATTTACGATGGGAGACATGTCTGGACTGCAGGCGGGCCAGGTTAGTACCCGCACTCTTTTTTGTAACACGTGGCTTGGCATTGTTTTGCTGAAATAAGCAGGGGCGTTCATGATAACGTTGCTTGGATGACAACATATGTTGTTCCAAAACCTGTATGGACCATTCAGCATGAATGGTGCCTTCACAGATGTGTAAGTTACCCATGCTTTGGGCACTAATACACCCCCATACCATCACAGATTCTGGCTTTTGAATTTCTGCGCCTATAACAATCTGGATGGTTATTTTCCTCTTTGTTCCGGAGGACACCACGTCCACAGTGTCCAAATATAATTTGAAATGTGGACTCATCAGACCACAGAACACTTTTCCACTTTGCATCAGTCCATCTTAAATGAGCTCGGGCCCAGCGAAGCTGGCGGCGTTCCTGGGTGTTGTTGATGAATTGCTTTCGCTTTGTATAGTAGAGTTTTAACTTGCACTTACAGATGTAGCGACCAACTGTAGTTACTGATAGTGGTTCTATGAAGTGTTCTTGAGCCCATGGGGTGATATCCTTTACACACTGATGTCGGTTTTTGATGCAGTACCGCCTGACGGATCAAAGGTCCGTAATATCATCGCTTACGTGCAGTGATTTCTCCAGATTCTCTGAACCTTTTGATGATTTTACGGACCGTAGATGGTAAAATCCATAAATTCCTTGCAATAGCTCGTTGAGAAATGTTGTTCTAAAACTGTTCGACAATTTGCTTACAAATTGGTGACCCTCGCCCCATTCTTGTTTGTGAAAGACTGAGCATTTCATGGAAGCTGTTTTTATACCCAATCATGGCACCCACCTGTTCCCAATTAGCCTAAACACCTGTGGGATGTTCCAAATAAGTGTTTGATGAGCATTCCTCAACGTTATCAGTATTTATTGCCACCTTTCCCAACTTCTTTGTCACGTGTTGTTGGCATCAAATTCCAAAGTTAATGATTATTTGCAAAAAAAAAAAAAATGTTTATCAGTTTTAACATCAAATATGTTGTCTTTGTGGCATATTCAACTGAATATGGCTTGAAAATGATGTGCAAATCATTGTATTCCGTTTATATTTACATCTAACATAATTTCCCAACTCATATGGAAACAGGGTTTGTATAACTCTGCCTCCCATGTGACATAAATGTGGTCTCACAGAAATATCAAGGGGAAACTGCACAACAACCTTTGAGCCTATTCTAGATATCCATCCATCATCTTCACCTTATACGAGGTCGGGTCGCGGGGGCAGCAGCCTAAGTAAGGAAGCCCAGACTTTCCTCTCCCGAGCCATTCGTCCAGCTCTTTCCGGGGAATCCTGAGGCGTTCCCAGGCCAGCCAGGAGACAAAGTCTTCCCAACGTGGCCTCCTACCGGTCGGACGTGCCCTAAACACCTCCCTAGGGAGGCGTTCGGGTGGCATCCTGACCAGATGCCCGAACCACCTCATCTGGCTCCTCTCGATGTGGAGGAGCAGCAGCTTTACTTTGAGCTCCTCCCGGATGATTGAGCTTCTCAACCTAAGGGAGAACCCCGCGACCCGGCGGAGGAAACTCATTTCGGCCGCTTCTACCCAGGATCTTGTCCTTTCGGTCATGACCCAAAGCTCATGACCATAGGTGAGGATGGGAACGTAGATCGACCAGTAAATTGAGAGCTTTGACTTCCGGCTCAGCTCCTTCATCACCACAACGTATCGATAGAGCGAACGCATTACTGAAGACTCCGCACCAATCCGCCTGTCGATCTCACGATCCACTCTTGCCTCACTCGTGAACAAGACTCCGAGGTACTTGAACTCCTCCACTTGGGGCAGAGGTCTCCTCCCCAACCCGGAGATGGCACTCCATCCTTTTCCGGGCGGGAATCATGGACTCAGACTTGGTGCTGATTCTCATCCCAGTCACTTCACACTCGGCTGCGAACCGATCCAGTTAGAGCTGAAGATCCTGGCCAGATGAAGCCATCAGGACCACATCATCTGCAAAAAGCAGAGACCTAATCCTGCAACCCCCAAACTGTATGCCCTCAATGCCTTGACTACGCCAGATACTGAACCCAAAAATGGCAAGTCCTGTCTCTAATGCCAAAATCAACATGACTATGACCACAATAACAACATTTAAACTCAAAAGTCCACATTTTGATACTAGGTGGAGTCGACTCTCGGAGGGACCAGTCTAGCCACACTCCACTCTTCGTCAACGGCACAACAGTGGAGGTCGTAAGCAGCACCAAGTTTCTGGGGGTGCAGATAACTGGTTGCAACATTGTATGTCAACACTGTCTGCTCTCATTTTCTCGCACATTTTACCCTCTGTCCTTCTCCTGTCTAGGCCTGCTGTGTGTGTGTGTGTATGTGTGTGGCTGGGTGCGTATAGTACAAAGAACAACAATTTCCACACTTCTATTAGTCCCAGTTCCAGTGGACCCGGACATCTTATATGTAATAGAAATGTGTAGGGGGGGTGTATGGTGTCTGGTCATTAAATATGTATTGTTATATATGTTCTTCACAGAAAATGAGCCAAAGTCAGTGAGTCTCAGTTTGAAAAATTAATTAATTGTGCCATTTTTCTTTTACTAAAAAATGAAAACGGGTCCCACAGACCGAACACCACACAGGCCACAAAACCGACTGTAAAATGTACAATTTTTTTTAACTTGGTGCAGAACCCCTCCACTCCAAGAATGAAAGACACCCAAACTTGGAACGTTCATGATTCCAGGAGCAAACATGACTCCAAATGGTTCCAAAGAAGTCCGATCCTGGTTTGGGGGACGAACCAACCTGAGATGTGTTGGCTGGTCCTAAATGGATGTTGCACAGTATATACCCCGCTTTATGTAACATAACTTCATATTCTCGAGCTCTAAGTATACCATCTTGTCACCAGCTGACGCAATCCTGACAAAAGGACGAAATGACGAAACGGCAAGTAACGAGCACGCATTGTGTTTTGAAAACATCTTCAAAAACATTCCGTCCTCTGAGGGTTCGCCGCGTCTTCCGCAGAGAAGTGATGCACATGTGGAACCGAATGCCATAAGTACTACTGCCTAAGCGCTGGATCCATACAGAAGGGAGGTTTCAAGGAAAAAAAATAAATAAATACAAGCGAACAATCTGATTCTATTTCCTGACATTCACAACTTTATCAAACCATCTCTGAGATGAATCCCCCCCATCTGTGTTGACAACATAGCCATCGCTCCTCAGTGGGAGCTTTTCCCTGTTGGGAGGAGAAATTAAATCTGCAGGAGGAGGAAGAGGAGGAGAAGGAGACGCCGCCGCCGGCGTGGCTTGCCGGGTGGCAAGGCGGCAGCTCTGATAATGGGAGCCCACTCCCACTTGCACGGCCCCTGAGGACCAGCCGAGCCCTGCCGATGTGAGCCCACAGCTATCGGTGTCACACAGTGTGGGGACATGGCAGGTTGAATCATGTGACGGGGGCCAGGCCATGCGGATGGAACAGTTCTGGCTGCGTGCGGTACATACCGTATTTCCTTGAATAGCCACCGGGGCGCTAATTAATTCAAAACCGCTTATTCAAGGCATGCGGTAAAAGTAAGCATGTCAGAGTTATTTGGTGTCGAACCCCAAGATGCAGAGATGGAGGCAGGCATGGAGTGAGCAAACATGATTTGAATATAAATACTAAAGACAAAACCAAACAAAGGGTTCGAACCAGAAGCGCGCACGTGGGCGGATGACAAACAAAAGGCCTTTAGCATAGAAGCTAACGAGAAACAAAAAGGAACTTTAGCATGGAAGCTAGAGGATAACAAACAGAAAAACTGGAAATAGCTATGGCTAACAAAAACAGCTTACCGCTACGAGGACCAGGACAAGATGTAGCACGACAGGAAATAGCTGAAATCAAAACGACACGACAAGAGCGACATGTGGCAACGGGAATACAAATGACAACACAATACAATACAATGATCCAGCAACTGACGCAAGACAAAAGGAGGTACAAATAGGAGCCGGCTGATTGGCAACAGGTGTGGCCAGATGCCAATCAGCCGCAGGGGAACACGGCACTCAGGGAACAAGGCAGGAAGCTGACAAATTAAGAGCACTTGACAGGAACTAAAAGACAGGAAATACTAAACACAGGAAACGAACAAATGCAGAGGAAAAAACTAAAACATAGACAAACTGTCAGGGGCAAGCCTGACAAAGCAGGTGCTAAAAATGTTAAAACCTTTTCTCGCCCCTGCGCTTACAAATGGCATGCAGCAAAAAAAAAAAATATATGCGGCCGCGGCCCGGTGGTTGGGGACCACTGCTCTACAACAAGTAATCACTGTTT
>NC_084628.1:35964198-36034198 GCF_033978795.1 Nerophis ophidion | reverse complement strand
AACTCTGTGTTAAATCACCTTTTCTTTTAACAACACATAATAAACGTTTGGGAACTGAGGAAACTAATTGTTGAAGCTTTGAAAGTGGAATTCTTTCCCATTCTTGTTTTATGTAGAGCTTCAGTCGTTCAACAGTCCAGGGTCTCAGCTGTCATATTTTACGCTTCATAATGCGCCACACTTTTTCGATGGCACACAGGTCTGGACTGCAGAGGGGCCAGGAAAGTACCCGCACTCTTTTACTACAAAACCATGCTGTTATAACACGTGGCTTGGCATTGTCTTGCTGAAATAAGCAGGGGCGTCCTCGATAATGTTGCTCGGATGACAACATATGTTGCTCCAAAACCTGTATGGACCTTTCAGCAGTAGTGGTGCCTTCACAGATGTGTAAGTTACCCATGGTTTGAGTACTAATACACCCCCATACCATCACAGATGCTGGCTTTTGAACTTTGCGCCTATGGCAATCCGGATGGTTATTTTCCTCTTTGTTCCGGAGGACCCCACGTCCACAGTTTCCAAATATAAATTAAAATGTGGACTCGTCAGACAACAAAAAACTTTTCCACTTTGCATCAGTCCATTTTAGATGGACTCAGGCCCAGCGAAGCCGGCGGCAATCCTTGGTGTTGTTGATGAATGGGTTTTGCTTTGCATAGTAGTTTTAACTTGCACTTACAGATGTAGCGACCAACTGTAGTTACTGACAGTGGTTTTATGACGTGTTCCTGAGCCCATGTGGTGATATCCTTTACACACTGATGTCAGTTTTTGATGCAGTACCGCCTGAGGGACCAAAAGTCCGGAATATCATCGCTTACGTGCAGTGATTTCTCCAGATTCTCTGAACCTCTTGATGATTTTACGGACCGTAGATGGTAAAATCCCAAAATTCCTTGCAATAGCTCGTTGAGAAATGTTGTTTTGAAACTGTTTGACAATTTGCTTAAAAAATTGGTGACCCTCGCCCCATCTTTGTTTGTGAATTACTTAGCATTTCATGGAAGCTGCTTTTATACCCAATCATGGCACCAACCTGTTCCCAATTAGCCTGCACACCTGTGGGATGTTCCAAATAAGTGTTTGATGAGCATTCCTCAACTTTATCAGTATTTATCGCCACCTTTCCCAACTTCTTTGTCACGTGTTGCCGGCATCACTTTCTAAAGTTAATGATTATTTGCAAAAACAAAAATGTTTATCAGTTTTAACTTCAAATATGTTGTCTTTGTAGCATATTCAACTGAATATGGGTTGAAAATGATTTGAAAGTCAATGTATTCCGTTTATATTTACATCTAACACAATTTCCTAACTCTTATGGAAACGGTGTATATGTATACATATATATATATATATATATATTTTTTTTTTTTTAATGTATTAACTTTAGCACTAGTAAACAAACCAGACTGCTTCTATTTCCAGTATGTTAAGCACATAACTGAGCTCATAAAGCCACTTTTCTGTTGATGTTTCGGTCTTCATAATATTGTTATTAATTTAAAATAAAACCTCAGGTTGATGACTTTACTCGGCAATTCTTTGGAATGAGATTAAAAAGGAATATTTAATTGAAGTTCCTCATTTTTAAATCATCCTTTTTTCGATTCCATGACAGCATTGATTAGATGAAAGCCTGGACTAATTAGCACCTACAGTAAAGCCAATAGCTGCAAACACAGGTGTGCATGATAATTGTTTCGTCAATAAATCGATCGTTAAGAAGGCGGTCAAATTGTGTGGAACTAATTGTTCGGTAATCATGTCCTGAAGCAGTCCAGGTGCACTGTTGGACTCCGACCAGCAGCTGCGCTTTTGATTAGAAAGATTAGGTTAAACATTCCAAAGTCAGCTGTGGGCTTTTTAATAGGAAAATGGAAGATTTTGGGAACAACAGCAACTCAGTCACCAAGTGGTAGGCCACATAAACTGACAGAGGCGGATCGGCGGATAGTTCAAAGACTTTCTGCACAGTCGGTTGCTACAGAGCTCCAATCAATTAAGCCCACGTACAGTACGCAGAGAGCTTAATGGAATGTGTTTCCATGGCCGCGCGGCTGCATCTAAGTCATACATCACCAAGTCCAATGCAAAGCGTGGGATGTAGTGGTGTAAAGCATGTCGCCACTGGACTCTAGAGTAGTTGAGACGCCTTCTCTGGACTGATGAATCACGGTTTTTCATCTGGCAATCAGATGGACGAGTCTTGTTTTGGAGGTTGCCAAAACAGTAAATTTCGGACTGCATTGTGCCGAATGTGAAATTTGGTGTAATTATGGTGTGGGGTTGTTTTTCAAGAGTTGGGCTTAGTGAAAGGAACTTTGAATGCTCCAGGATACCAAATTATTTTTGATAATCTCATGCTCCCAACGTTGTGGGAACAGTTTGGAGCGGGCCCCTCCCTCGTCCAACATGATGCATAGATACATGGATGACAGAGTCTGGTGTGAGTGAACTTGACTGGCCTGCACAGAGTCCTGACCTGAATCCGTTTACAGTGGTCCCCAACCTTTTTGTAGCTGCAGACACTTGATAATTTGTTGTGGGTGGGATTATTATTTATTTATATATTTTTTTGTCATGAAAAAGGGAGTTTTTTGGGAGGTTGGTGCACTAATTGTGAGTGTATCTTGTGTTTTTTTATGTTGATTTAACTAAAAAAATAAATAATAAAAAAATATTCTGCGGCCCGGTACTAATCGAGCCCGGTGATTAGGGACCACTGCGTTAGAACACCTTTGGGATTAATTAAAACGGAGACTGAGAGCCAGGCGTTCTCGATCAATGCGCTTTTGGAAGAATGGTGGAAAATTACTATAAAACACACTCCGCAACCTTGTGGACAGCCCTCCCAGAAGAGTGGAAGCTGTAATAGCTGCAAAAGGTGGACCCACATTATTTGAACCCTATGGGTTAGGAATGGGATTGCACTTCAAGTTCATATGTGAGTCAAGGCAGGTGGCCAAATACTTTTGGAAATCTAGTTTATTACAGTATATTATCATACTTTCCCCAAATGTTTTGGTCTAAATAAAAATACTTAACTATACAGCAAATTACCCATCAAATTAATAAAAATGGCAATAAATGGAATAATTTTGGGCCGCATTGTGCCGAGTAAAGGAGGAATTATGGTGTGGGGTTGTTTTTCAAGAGTTGGGCTTAGTGAAAGGAACTTTGAATGCTCCGGGATACCAAATTATTTTTGACAATTTCATGTGAGAACAGTTTGGAGCGGGTCCCTTCCTCTTCCAACATGACTGTGCACCAGTGCACCAAGCAAGGTGCATAAATACATGGATGACAGAGTCTGGTGTGGGTGAACTTGACTGGCCTGCACAGAGTCCTGACCTGAATCCGTTTACAGTGGTCCCCAACCTTTTTGTAGCTGCGGAGCGGTCAACGCTTGATAATTTGTCCCGCGGCCCGGCTGGGGGTGGGCGGTGGTTAGGGTATGGGGGGGATTATTATTATTATTTTTTTTTGGTCATGAAAAAGGGAGTTTTTTGGGGTTGGTGCACTAATTGTGAGTATATCTTGTATTGCAATAATTTCACCCCAAAATGTTGTGTACAAGCAGCTCAGTTGCCAGAATTTTACTGTAAAATTAGTCTTTTTTTACTGTAAATTAAAATTTTGGCACATGAGCACCCAGTTTTAGTTTTTTTTTTTTTTTTTTCCTGCAAATCAACAACTGTATATTTGTAGGTCTATAATTGTAAAGGCCAAAACGGCAAAATATATCTTTTCTAATTTAGAGAAAAAGGGCAAGTTGCAATAATTTCACCCCAAAATTTAGTGTAAAAGCAGCTCAGTTGCCAGAATTTTACTGTAAAATTTAGAGTAGTTTTGTTTACTGTAAATAAAAAAAATGACATTTTGGCACATGAGCAGTAAGTTTGTTTATTTTTTTATTTTATATTTTTCTGCAAATCAACAACTGTAGATTTGTGGGTCTATTACTGGAAATGCCAAAACGGCACCACATTTTATCACAGTAAAAAAAACATATTTTTTCTAATTTAGAAAAAAATGCTGTAAAAACCACAGTAAATTTCGTAATTTTACCGTGAAGTCTATTACAGTTTGGAGCGGGCCCTTTCCTCTTCCAACATGACTGTGCACATGTGCAAAAAGCAAGATCCGTAAAGAGATGGATGACAGAGTCTGGTGTGGATGGTCTTGACTGGCCTGCTCAGAGTCCTGACCTAAACCCGATAAATCACCTTTGGGATGAACAAGAACGGAGACTGAGAGCCAGGCCTTCTCCACCAATGTGCTTTTGGATTAATGGTCAAAAACTCCTAAAAAGACACTCCGCAACCTTGTGGACAGCCATTAAACCGTTAAACCTTTGTCAACTCTGCACGCCTCCAGAATCTGCCGTATGTATCCGTGGGACCGCGGGCTAAGCGACTTCCACTATAATTTATTCTATGATTTAGACCAGAGGCGTCACTGAGGGCCACATCGCAGTTATGTTTGGCCCCAAAGAGCCGATTCTAACAGTGAATACTATTATTACACAACTTTTTATGCATTTTATTAGATTTTTAAACTAAAATTAAAAAAAATATATATGGCAAGTTGCAATAATTTCACCCCAAAATTTAGTGTACAAGCAGCTCAGTTGCCAGAATTTTACTGTAAAATTTAAAGTAGTTTTGTTTACTGTAAATAAAAAAAAATGCAATTTTACAGTGACATTTCGGCACATGAGCAGTGAGTTTGTTTAGTTTTTTTTTTTTTTTCCTGCAAATCAACAACTGTAGATTTGTCGGTCTATTACTGTAAATGCCAAAACGGCACCACATTTTATTACAGTAAAAAAAAAATATTTTTTCTAAATTAGAGAAACATTTTGTAAAAACAACAGTAAATTTCGTAATTTTACCGTGAAGTCTATTACAGTTTGGAGCGGGCCCTTTCCTCTTCCAACATCACTGTGCACCAGTGCACAAAGCAAGGTCCATGGATGACAGAGTCTGGTATAGATGAACTTGACTGGCCTGCACAGAGTCCTGACCTGAACCCGATAGAACACGTTTGGGATGAATAAGAACGGAGACTGAGAGCCAGGGTTTCTCGACTAACATCAGTGTGTGACCTCACCAATGGTCAAAAAAATCCTATAACGACACGCCACAACCTTGTGGACAGCCTTCCCAGAAGAGTTGAAGCTGTAATAGCTGCAAAAGGTGGACCCACATCATATTGAAACCTATGGGTTAGGAATGGGATGGCACTTCAAGTTCATATGCGACTCAAGGCCAAATACACTATATTGCCAAAAGTATCCGTACACATATGCTCGCATGTTTTTTTTTAACTCATTTTGAGCACAGCCTAAAGGGGAGGCCACATATGTGTCATGTGACTAATGCGGACACCCTTGATTTACCCTACTCGGACATTAAAACTTTATCAATTTTGCAGCTCTATCAGTCTGAAATGTCTTTATGTTGTGTTCTAAAGAAATTGAGTAATTTTGGCGTTTTTGGATGCCTTTTTAGAATGATTTAGAGCAGGGGTCGGGAACCTTTCTGGCTGAGAGAGCCATACAAGCCAAATATTTTAATAAGTATTTCCGTGAGAGCCACATAATATATTTTTTAAGACTGAATACAACCAAATGTGTGCATTTTTAAGTAAAACCAACATTTTTAGAGTGTAATAAGTGCTATGATCTGCTGCCCGGATCATATTATGATTCGAGTTTTGAGCCTTTTGTGTTTTCTGTTTGTTTTGGACTCCTTCGGTTCCTGTTTGTGCACCTCTCAGTTGGTTACCATAGTTACCTATTATTCTCACCTGCCGCTTGTTCCGGACGCACACCTGTGTTTTGTAATCACTGACATGATTTAAGCCTGCCTTCTCCCGTCAGTCCGTCTGGCTTCCTAGTTTGTCTTCATAAAACAAGTAACAACATTCTGTTTCCTGCTCGCTACCTGCTAGTTTCCACGCTAGGCTCTTTATTTTCTAGCTCCCATGCTAGCTCTTTTAGTTGTTCGCCTTAAGTCTGCATTCCTGGGAGAACGAGCCCCGCATCACCGTGCGCCCGGGTGGTTACAATAAGTCTCATATTCTTTTTATTAACAGTGTTATTCTGAGGCTAACCAACAATAAATAAAATACTTCTTACCATTAATGCGACTTCTTGAACAGGTGCGGTAGAAACCAGATGGATGAATTAAAATGCATGAGAATGTTTCATATTTTGAACGTTATTTTTGACACTGTGATTACCAGCAGAATTATTCATGACTTACCGTGTTAAGCAATGTCAGCTAAGATTTATCCGAGAGCCAGGTGCAGTCATCAAAAGAGCCACATCTGGCTCTAGAGCCATAGGTTCCCTACCCCTGATTTAGAGGCATAATGGATTATATCATTAGCTGCATTGCAAGCCACCTTGAAAGAGACAGGTATTACAAATTTGACCACAAAAAAAAAAAACTGAAAAATAAATGCTGTGTTTTTGTCTTACATAAGAACTGTGGATGATAAGCATCATAAAAAAAAAAATTAAAAAAAAAGTGCAGTTCCCCTTTAAATCATTTTGAGCACAGCCCACAGGGGGTCCCACAGATGTCATTTACAGCCATGTGAAAAATTTTTAGATTTACACTGCGAGGACGTCAACATGGAAACCATCTTGCAGCTCTAATAAGTCAAAATTTCTTTGATGTATTGTAATAAAGAACTAAAGATTCGAAAGAAGTAAACAGTTCTTATAATGTATATTTAGGGCACCACCCATTGATGGAAACATGAAAGCCACTTTGAGGTCAATTCTATGCCTCCAAATTAGAGCAAACGCAAGACAAACAGTATCTCTGATTCTCCGGAGGGGGAGGAACTCAACTCCGTGACCTACTTTCAAAACACCTTTTGGCACAAAGAAAAATCAGCAAAGTTGATATAAGTGGCGCACTTCAGTAATTTGTGCTCATCTGCAAACTGAAGAGGCGCCATTCGCATATTCATCCATGTCGCCGCTATGCGAACGCGTAATTTCTAATATAATTTGGTGCACTTGCTTATTGCACACCTGGGTCATGGTGGCACTAACACTCACAATGCGTCATACTCAAGATTCTGGTCTTTGCAGAAAGGCAAAACAATTTGTTAATTCTTCGGTAATAAATCATTGTCAACATACGATATAAATGACATTTTGCAGAATATATAACTTTATTCTTGACAATGCATGTTGATGACACATTCTGGCTGTGTCATGCAAATTACATAGAACCAACAAAACTTGCAACAGAGGGAAGGGAGTGGGAGATATGGAGGCCAGCTGCTGCTGTATAAGCTGTCCATCACCACTAGGGGGGAATTAAGTTGTGGTAAAGGCCTGGGAAACTACGTTTCTTACAAGTATCATACCTGGAGGAGGAGGAATATAGCTAAACATGCTAAACTATATATTGGAGGATAGGCTAACCGCTACCCGCAATCGAGAGCTATTGACCGAGACAAAGGTATACAAATACTGACGGTGACGATACCAAATATCATATCATTGTATGGTTGTTCCTACGGATCAATATGTATTTATTAACAAAACACATGTTTTGTCCTTTTTGTTATTGTTTACAAACTCACAAATTATATCGCTGGACAAAAGAGAACTTTAAGGGTCAAAACCAAAGGATATAAACCAGAGCAGGTGCAGAACTGCACTGAATCAGATTCAGATGTACTTTATTAATCCTATTTAGGGTGCTGGGGGAGTAAAAAAGTATTCAGTCAAAGGCTGGACTCCAGGGAAGGGGGTTCAGACTCAGACCAAGGGGAAAAAAAGCCTCATAACCATAGCACATATAAACATGTTACATAGAACCAACAAAACTTGTAACAGAGGGGAGGGAGTGGGAGATCTGGAGGCCGGCTGCTGCTGTATAAGCTGTCCATCGCCCCTAAGGGGAATCAAGCTGTGGTGAAAGCGAAATATATCGCTGGACAAAAGAGGTCTTTAAGGGTCAAAACCAAAGGATTCAAACCAGAGCAAGTATTAATCAGAATCAGAAGTACTGGCGAAATTGAGATTTTCAGCACATTCCCACTCAAGATCAGAAAAACGTTACGGTGAGACAGAAAAAGGATCGCTGACGGGTCTGACAACTTCTGTCAACATTCAGTCAAAAGGCTGGACTCCAGTAAGGGGGTCCAGACTCAGGCCAAGGAAAAACAAAACTCACAGCCATAGCACAAAAACATGTATCATAGAACCAACAAAACTTGCAACAGAGGGGAGCGAGTGGGAGATACGGAGGCCGGCTGCTGCTATATAAGTTGTCCATTGCCCCTTAGGAGAATCATGCTGTGGTGAAAGCGAAATATATCACTGGACACAAGAGGATTTTAAGGGTCAAAACCGGCTTCACGGTGGCAGAGGGGTTAGTGCGTCTGCCTCACAATACGAAGTTCCTGCAGTCCTGGGTTCAAATCCAGGCTCGGGATCTTTCTGTGTGGAGTTTGCATGTTCTCCCCGTGAATGCGTGGGTTCCCTCCGGGTACTCCGGCTTCCTCCCACTTCCAAAGACATGCACCTGGGGATAGGTTGATTGGCAACACTAAATTGGCCCTAGTGTGTGAATGTGAGTGTGAATGTTGTCTGTCTATCTGTGTTGGCCCTGCGATGAGGTGGCGACTTGTCCAGGGTGTACCCCGCCTTCCGCCTGATTGTAGCTGAGATAGGCGCCAGCGCCCCCCGCGACCCCGAAAGGGAATAAGCGGTAGAAAATGGATGGATGGATGGATAAACCAGAGCAAGTATTAATCTAAATCAGAAGTACTTTATTAATCCACATGGGGAAATTGAGAGTTTCAGCACGGTCCCTTTCAAGATCGGACAAACATTACGGGGAGACAGATAAACGATCGCTGACGGGTCTGACAACTTCTGTTAACATTAAGTCAAAAGGCTGGACTCCAGTAAAGGGGTCCAGACTTAGGCCAACAACAAAAACAACTCATAGCCCTAGCACAAATAAACATGTAACATAGAACCAACAAAACTTGCAACAGAGGGGAGCGAGTGGGAGGTACGGAAGCTTGTCCTTCGCCCCTTAGGGGAATCAAGCTGTGGTGAAGGTGAAATATATCGCTGGACAAAAGAGGACTTTAAGGGTCAAAACCAAAAATAATATAAACCAGAGCAAGTATCAATCAGAATCAGATGTACTTTATTAAACCGCATGGGGAAAGTGAGAGGTTCAGCACGGTCCCATTCAAGATCGGACAAACATTACGGGGAGACAGATAAAGGATCGCTGACGGGTCTGACAACTTCCGTCAACATTCTGTCAAAAGGCTGGAGTCGAGTAAGGGGGGTCCAGACTCAGGGCATGGAAAAACAAAACTCACAGCCATAGCACAAAAACATGTAACATAGAACCAACAAAACTTGCAACAGAAGGGAGAGAGTGGGAGATACAGAGGCCAGCTGCTGCTGTATAAGCTGTCCATCGACCCTAAGGGGAATCAAGCTGTGGTGAAGGCGAAATATATCGCTGGATAAAAGAGGACTTTAAGGGTCAAAACCAAAGGTTACAAACCAGAGCAAGTATTAATCAGAATCAGAAGTACTGGCGAAATAGAGATTTTCAGCACAGTCCCATTCAAGATCCCACAAACATTACGGGGGGACAGAAAAAGGATCGCTGACAGGTCCAACTTCCGTCAACATTCAGTCAAAAGGCTGGACTCCAGTAAAGGGGTCCAGACTCTGGCCAAGGAAAAAATAAACCTCATAGCCCTAGCACACATAAACATGCAACATAGAACCAACAAAACTTGCAACAGAGGGGGGCAAGTGGGAGATATGGTGGCCGGCTGCAGCCGCATAAGTTGTCCATCGCACCTAAGGAGAATCATGCTGTGGTGAAGGCGAAATATATCGCTGGACAAAAGAGGACTTTAAGGGTCAAAACCAAAAATTATATAAACCAGACCAAGTATTAATCAAAATCAGATGTACTTTATTAATCCGCATGGGGAAAGTGAGAGTTTCTGCATGGTCCCATTCAAGATTGGACAAACATTACGGGGAGACAGACGGGAGACGGAAGGGAAGGGGGTCCAGACTCAGGCAAAGGAAAAACAAAACTTACAGCCATAGCACAAAAACATGTAACATAGAACCAACAAAACTTGCAACAGAAGGGAGGGAGCGGGAGATACAGAGGCCGGTTGCTGCTGTATAAGCTGTCCATCGTCCCTAAGGGGAATCAAGCTGTGGTGAAGGCGGGGGGCACCCCTGCTAGTGAGGGTCTGACAACTTCCGTCAACATTCAGTCAAACGCTGGACTCCAGTAAGGGAGTCCAGACTCAAGCCAAGGAAAAACAACCTCATTGCCATAGCACACATAAACATGTTACATAGAACCAACAAAACTTGCAACAGAGGGGGAGGGAGTGGGAGATACGGAGGCCGGCTGCTGCCGTATAAGCTGTCCATCGCCCTTAAAGGGAATCAAGCTGTGGTGAAGCCAGGGGGCACCCCTGCTAGTGAATTGAAGTGAATTATATTTATATAGCGCTTTTCTCAAGTGACTCAAAGCGCTTTACATCGTGACACCCAATATCTAAGTTACATTTAAACCAGTGTGGGTGGCACTGGGAGCAGGTGGGTTAAGTGTCTTGCCCAAGGACACAACGGCAGTAACTAGGATGGCACAAGCGGGAATCGAACCTGCAACCCTCAAGTTGCTGGCAAGGCCACTCTACCAACCGAGCTATGCCGGTGAGGGTCTGACAAATTCCGTCAACCATTAGTCAAATGCTGGACTCCAGTAAGGGGGTCCAGACTTAAGCCAAGGAAAAAAAAAACTTCATAGCCGTAGTACACATAAATAGGTAAAATAGAACCAACAAAACTTGCAACAGAGAGGAGGGAGTGGGAGATACGGAGGCCGGCTGCTGCTGTATAAGTATAAGTATATGACCAATTCTGCCCCTGTAACTTCTTGGTTTTGGATCGATAGTATAGCCAAAAACTCATGTAAAGGATACAAAAAACTAAAGACTCTGTGCTTATATCATTAAAACAGAAGCACAGATAGAAACACGTGACAACAAAAAAAGTAACAGGATATAAACTGCAAATTAGCAAGTAGATAATAAAAGAAAATAACTGGAGGCCAAAAGTAGAAAAATTTGCAGCACATTTTGAAATGGTTTTATTATCAATTATACATACAAGTTTAATATATGTGATTGTGGAGGGAGGTGTGGCCAGCGCCGCCTGCAGGGGCGGAGTTCACCGCCTCTGTCCATGGTGCTGAGGACAGAGCGCCATCAGACTGGGGGGCGTGGCCGTGCTGACGGCGAGACACAGCTGAACAGGTGGTAGGAGTTGCCTAATCACCAGAAGGAGGACTGAAAAGTCCTGGGAGAATTTTTTCCGATGACCTTGTCCAAGAAAACCATTATACCTTTGTCAACTCTGTAGGCCTGGAGACTCTGCCGTATGTATCCGTGGGGCGACTTCCACGGTGATATATAATTTAGACCTTTCCACTGAGAGCCACATCGCACTTATATTTGGCCCCCGAAAGGGCCGATATTCTAACAGTGAATACTATTTGTAGGGCGGTATAGCTCGGTTGGTAGAGTGGCCATGCCAGCAACTTGAGGGTTGCAGGTTCGATTCCCGCTTCAGCCATCCTAGTCACTGCCGTTGTGTCCTTGGGCAAGACACTTTACCCACCTGCTCCCAGTGCCACCCACACTGGTTTAAATGCAACTTAGATATTGGGTTTCACTATGTAAAGCGCTTTGAGTCACTAGAGAAAAGCGCTATAAAAATATAATTCACTTCACTTCACTTATTACTACACATTTTATTAGATTTTTTAAACTAAAGTAAAAAAAATATAAATGGTAAGTTGCAAAAATTTCACCTCAAAGTTGAGTGTATAAGCAGCTCATTTGCCAGAATTTTACCGTGAAATTTAAATTAGTTTTTTTTTTTACTGTAAATTCAAAAAAATGCTATTTTCCAGTAACATTTTATCACCTGACCTACCAGTTTGTTGGTTTTTTTTTTACCCCAAATCAACAACTGTAGATTTGTCGGTGTATTACTTTAAATGCCAAAACAGCACCGCATTTTATTATGGTAAAAAAAATTTAATTTAGAGAAAAATGCTTTAAAAACCACAGTAAATTTCGTAATTTTACCGTTTAGTCTATTACAGTTTGGAGCGGGCCCCTTCCTCTTCCAACATGACTGTGCACCAGTGTACAAAGCAAGGTCCAAAAAAACATGGATGACAGCGTCTGGTGCAGACAAACTTGACTGGCTTGCTCAGAGTCCTGACCTGAACCCGACAGAACCCTTGTGGGATTAAATAAAACGAAGGCTTTCTCGACCAATGTGTGACCTCACCAATGCGCTTTTGGATGAATGGTCAAAAACTCCTATAAAGACACTCCGCAACCTTGTGGACAGCCTTCCCAGAAGAGTTGAAGCTGTAATAGCTGCAAAAGGTGGCTTTTTCCCAAAATTGAAAAAAAAAGTACATTTAGTAAGGAAAATTACAGTACTTTATTGATACCCATCCAAAAAATCAGTCAGGTGTCCTAATCAATTGGCCACAGGTGGATAAAATCAAGAACTTGGGCATTTGTGAAAGACTGGGCCGCTTTCAGTGATTTCCAGCATGGAACTGTCATAGGATGCAACAAATCCAGTCATGGAATTTCCTCGCTCCCTACATATTCTGGGTTCGGAGGCTGCCAGGAGAATGGTACATTTCGGACTGCATTGTGCCGAGTTTGACATTTGGTGGAGGAGGAATTATGGTGTTGTTTTTTTTGTTTTTTTTGTTGTTGTTTTTTTTAGGAGTTGGGCTCGGCCCCTTACAGTAGTTGCAGGGAAAGGAACTTTGAATGCTGTTTATGCAGATTGTTCTCCCAGGAATGCGGACGGACTACTCCGGACAAGCCGTGCAGGTAAGAACATGAATTATTCCTCAAAATCAAAGTATTGCAAAAAAAAAAACGGAAAACAAGCCGACAGAAAAACGTGCCTGATAGCATTCGGAGCTAAATACTTAGCATAGACAATGGCATGGAAAACTTACTAGCTGTGGCATGAAAAAACAAAACTTACGTGACTGTTGCATACAGCAAACAATGATGTCAGGCCGACTGACCGACAAAGGCAGGCTAAAAAAATAGTCCATCCATCCATTATCTACCGCTTATTCCCTTTCAGGGTCGCGGGGGGCGCTGGCGCCTATCTCTGATTAGTGTTTGGATAGCAGGTGAGCGGGCGGACAGTAATCAGAGACAGGTGAACATAATGAGCAACCATGGCAACCAAAACAAACAGGAACTAAAGGAGTCCAAAACTAACAGAAAACACAAAACATGATCCGGACCACAGATCATGACAAATGCTCCAGGATACCAAAACATTTTGGACAATTCCATGCTCCCAACCTTGTGGGAACAGTTTGGAGAGGGTCCCTTCCTCTTCCAACATGACTGTGCACCAGTACACAAAGCAAGGTCTGGTGTGGATGAACTTGACTGGCCTGCTCAGAGTCCTGACATGAACCCCGTGGGATGAATAAGAACGGAGGCCTTTTCGACTGATGTGTGACCTCACCAATGGTCGAAAATTACTATATACAGCCTCCGCAACCTTGTGGACAGCCTTCCCAGAAGAGTTGAAGCTGTAATAGTTACAAAAGGTGGACCAACATCAGGGCTTCACGGTGCCAGAGGGGTTAGTGCGTCTGCCTCACAATACGAAGTTCCTGCAGTCCTGGGTTCAAATCCAGGCTCAGGATCTTTCTGTGTGGAGTTTGCATGTTCTCCCCGTGAATGCGTGGGTTCCCTCCGGGTACTCCGGCTTCCTCCCACTTCCAAAGACATGCACCTGGGGATAGGTTGATTGGCAACACTAAATTGGCCCTAGTGTGTGAATGTGAGTGTGAATGTTGTCTGTCTATCTGTGTTGGCCCTGCGATGAGGTGGCGACTTGTCCAGGGTGTACCCTGCCTTCCGCCCGATTGTAGCTGAGATAGGCGCCAGCGCCCCCCGCGACTCCGAAAGGGAATAAGCGGTAGGAAATGGATGGATGGATGGATGGACCAACATCATATTGAACCCTATGGGTTAGGATTGGGATGGCACTTCAAGTTCATATGTGAGTCGAGTATGTTTGTTTTCTCCCAAAATGAAAGGAAATAATACATTTATTAAGGACAGTTACAGTATTTTTTTGATGCATATTATTTCCAGGCCACATCTGGCCCCCGGGCCTTGAGTTTGATACCTGTAGTTCCGACCATATCGCCCATCCCCAGTGTGATTCATTTCCAAAAGAACACCCTATAAGCGCGGAACAAAGCGCAGCCTCCCAAGGTGATGCAGGTGGTAGACAGGCGAGGCTCCTTGATCACAAAAACGGCGAAAAACCCTTCCCGGTCTGCAGCATTTTGCCAGGTTCCTGATGCAGTTTGACACCTTTATTCTCCAAATGTCATCACGCAGGCAACCAATCGTCGCCCTCTTCCCCGGACCGAGGTGTGAGTTTAAGAATTACAATTTCACGCATGGCTCTTCCCCGCCGCCGTGTCCGTCCCATGTCCCGTCAAGCGTGCTGTATGCAAAAGGAATTGATTGAGACACAACGCCCGCGCACGGCGAGGAGGCTGCAAACATCGCCAGAGCGACTCAGGCGGCACTGGCCGTGATCTTACAGGAGCGCCACCGCATGCTAACTGCGCCGTCGTCTGCTCGTCAAACGCCCACACATCAAAACAAGGGTCTCGAACACGTGACTTGACGCATGAGCAGCGTCCCTCAAAGGGACGTGTTCTCTACAATTTTGTGATTGCCGTTTTCACAGCTGAAAAGGTAGCGTTTTTCACACGTTGTCAGCAACACATTCAACCGCCTCACCTAATTGAATCTATCTGGACAACATAAACGTATCAGAAATGATGCCTGGCTTTCATGTATACCTCCTTTTGTTTTCGATAATGTGTGTGGATCTGCACCTGCACTGAATCAAAATCAGAGGTACTTTAGTAATCACCATGTTACATAGAATCAACAAAACTTGCAACAGAGGGGAGGGAATGGGAAGTACGGAGGCCGGCTGCTGCTGTCCATCGCCCTTAAGTGGAATTGAACTGTGGTGAAGGGTGGGGGTTTTGGGGGGGATCCCTGCTAGCAAGCTGGTGGCTAAAGTCCCTCAAAAGCTGCTTCTAGTGTAAGTCAGCAAGTCTCGCTTCCATAGACTACATTTTTTACAAGGAAAAAAAACCATAGCACACATAAACATGTAACATAGAATCAACACAACTTGCAACCGAGTGTAAGGAGCGGAAGATACAGAGGCCGGTTCCTGCTGTACAAGCTGTCCATCGCCCCTAAGTGGAATTAAAATGTGGTGAAAGGGTGGGAGGGGTGCTGGGGGTGGAGGTGGATTCCTGCTAGCGAGCTGGTGGCTTAAGTCCCACAACAGCTGCTTCTACTGTAAGTCAGCAAGTCTCGCTTCCATAGACTACGTTTTTTACAAGAAAAAAAAACAACCTCATAGCCATAGCACACATAAACATGTAACATAGAATCAACAAAACTTGCAACAGAGGGTAGGGTGCGGGAGATACGGAGGCCGGCTGCTGTTGTATAAGGTGTCCATCGCCCTTAAGTGGGGGGTGGGGTGTTGGGGTGTGGGTCCCTGCTAGCGAGCTGGTGGCTAAAGTCCCCTCAACAGCTGTTTCTACTGTAAGTCAGCATGTCTCACTTCCATAAAGTAAGTTTCTTACAGGAAAACAAACAAACAACCTCAGAACCAGAGCACACATAAACATGTAACATAGAATCAACAAAACTTGCAACAGAGTGGAGGGAGCGGGAGATATGGAGGTTGGCTGCTGTTGTACAAGCTGTCCATCCCCCCTAAGTGGAATTAAACTGTGGTGAAAGGGTGGGAGGGGTGTTGGGGGGTGTGGGTCCCTGCTAGCGAGCTGGTGGCTAAAGTCCCTCATCAGCTGCTTCTACTGTAAGTCAGCAAGTCTCGTTTCCATAGACTTCGTTTTGTACAAGAAAAAAAAACACCCTCATAGCTATAGCACACATAAGCATGTTACATAGAATCAACAAAACTTGCAACAGAGGGGAGGGAGTGAGAAATACGGAGGCTGGCTGCTGCTATATCAGCTGTCCATCGCCCCTACCTGGAATTAAACTGTGGTGAAAGGGGGAGGAGGGGTGTTGGAGCGGGGGGTGGCTAAAGTCCCTCAACAGCTGCTTCTACTGTAAGTCAGCAAATCATGCTTCCATAGACTACGTTTTTTACAAAAAAAACCAATCTCATAGCCATAGCACACATAAACATGTAACATAGAATCAACAAAACTTGCAACAGAGGGTAGGGAGCGGGAGATACGTAGGCCGGCTGCTGTTGTATAAGGTGTCCATCGCCCTTAAGTGGGGGGTGGGGTGTGGGTCCCTGCTAGCGAGCTGGTGGCTAAAGTCCCCTCAACAGCTGTTTCTACTGCAAGTCAGCAAGTAGCGCTTCCATAAAGTAAGTTACTTACAAGAAAACAAACAAACAACAACCTCAGAACAAGAGCACACATAAACATGTTACATAGAATCAACAAAACTTGCAACAGAGGGGAGGGACTGGGAGCTACGGAAGCCGGCTGCTGCCGCACAGAAATACATAGTTACGTACAATATGGCAACCAAAATATAAGCAAGTTCTACATAAAATGCTCATGTGGACCTTTGGGTTAGAGTGTCCGTCTTGAGATCGGTGGGTAGTGCTTTCAAACCCCAGCCGAGTCATACCAAAGACTATGAAAATGGGACGAATTACCCCCCCTTGCTTGGCACTCAGCATCAAAGGTTGGAATTGGGGGTTAAATCACCAAAAATGATTCCTGGGCGTGCCCACCGCTGCTGTTCAATGCTCCCCTCACCTCCCAGGGGGTGGAACAAGGGGATGGGTCCAATTCAGAGAGTAATTTCACCACACCTAGTGTCTGTGTGACTATCAGTGATACTTTAACTCAACTTTAATTTTAAGCAATAAAAATTGTTAAATGCACATTTTTCTTTCCGGGGGGAAGTAATAAAATATTCAGTCAAAGGCTGAACTCCAGGGAGGAGTGGTCCAAACTGAGGCCAAGAAAAAAAAAAGCTCATAGACATAGCACACATAAACATGTGTGAAATGGGGGAGGGGAGTGGCCTGCGGATCTGCAGCAAAACGGGTTGTGCCAGACCGGCTTCGAGATCAGCGACAAGTGCGTAGATGGCCCAATTGGGCCTGATTGTCTAATCAACTGTCGCTCTGTTAAAAGGCATCAGCCGGGGAGGAAAGAGCAGTTGGAGGTGGAGCTGGAGCGCGAGCCAGAGAGAGAGAGACAGAAGAAGACACTTGCTGAAATGCCAAAACAATAATATTGTATTGGAAAAATAAAACAGTCTTTCAAAACCCTGAAAAGGAGCTGTCATGTCAGTGATTGGTGGTCCGCGGAACCCGGAGATAAAGAAACCTCCACAATTTGGCGCCCAACATGGCCGGACCACCGGAGGCAGAAGAGGCCGACCCCCCGACGGCTCTCACAGGCGTGCTCGCTGTGGAGACAGCAGCTCTAAGCCAGTCCTGGCACACCCCATTTCGCTGAAGGTCCGCCTCTCCACAACATGTTACATAGAATCAACAAAACTTGCAACAGAGGGGAAGGACTGGGAGCCACGGAGGGCCAGCTGCTGCCGCACAGAGGTACATAGGTTTGTACAATATGGGAAACAAAATATAAGCAAGTCCTACACGGCGTGGCACAGCGGTAGAGTGGCCGTGCCAGCAACCTGAGGGTTCCTGGTTCAATCCCCACCTTCTACCAACATAGTCACGTCCGTACCGCTGATCACTGAATTTGAATTTTAAACAATAAACATTGTTAAATGAACTTATTTTTTAATTAATACAATTAAATATATAAGTTAATACCCATTTTAAAAGTGCTGTTTGCATTATTTACAGAGGGCGCCAACTTTCCAATGTATTTTCCACAATATGTCCCGCCCTCTTACGGCTTTTAGAACGTATTGATGTAACGACGTTACGTACGAAACGTGTGCGCGTGTTACATTTCGGTGTTGTTAGTTAATAATAGTGATACCGATAGTTAACTGTCATTAAATGTACGTCATTGCAGCAACGTGACTACAAATCTTCGTTTCTCTTGGGATTGTTTCAAGAAAGGGTGATTGTCAAATATTTTATTGTGACTTTATCGTAAAAAAAATATATATATTATATATAGATTACATGAACTTAGTAATTGTGAAAAATATATACAAACCACAAATGGGAACACAAGTTAGCCAATGGTGATTTTTTTTATTTTTAAATATATATATATTTTTTGCTTTGAAAAATGTAACTGAGCAAGTTCCAAACAGCCCTTTTCAGTCGATATTGACTGCTTTTGTCAGAATAAAATGTAATACCCAATGGGATCATTTTTATATTAGCAAGCAATATGTTTAGAGGAAAAATAAGGTGAGGCTTTTAATCCCAGGAACACAATACCTACCGTCAAGCATGGTGGTGGTAGTATTCTGCTCTGGGCCTGTTTTGCTGCCACTGGAACTTGTGCTTTACTTTGTGCGTTACCATGTCGCTACCTCTCTGGCTTGGTGACAAAATGTACGAATGTGCGCTTGTTTTATGTCTCTCTAAAATGATGCTAAAAATTAGCAGTGCTGCTACTTTTTGTAGCGACGCTTTTGCCGCATAATTGTTCGACATCTTCCCGCTTGAAGCCAAACCACCGGCAGACGATGGACCCCGTGTTTTTTCTTGGGAATTACTTCTTCCTTCATTCTTTAACCAGATTTTCACCTTCTCTCTCTCGTACTACCACTCGCACCGCTCCGCTAGCATCACAGCTATCGTTACCATGTCGCACCCTCTCTGCTCTGCGAGAGCGTGTGATGTTGCACACGCGACAGTATGTGACTGTGGAGAGGCGCAGCCCAAGATGGCGGCAAGGAGGCGGAAAATGCGGCGAAGTGAAGAGGCGGAGCGTGCCGGGAGCGACGCCGCCGCAATCGAACTCAGGTACGTGAAACAATCACATTTCTCCTGACACAGTATAAAAGGGGAGTAGGAGGATAGATCGAGGAGGAAGTAGTTGGAGAGCCTGCAGGAGCGGATGAACAGCAAGAGCGATCAAAGAGCGACAGAGAACGAGCCATAGTTGAGGACGACGACGACGACGGCGGCTGAAAGAGCGGACCGTGAGCGATCAGTGGAAAGGAGCAGCTGCAAAGCGATCCGACCCACACTAAAGCTTCTTTTTTGAAAAATAAAGCAGAGTCAAACCGACTCAAGAGCAAAATGTCCTTCCTTGGTGGTCCTGGCAACCCTAATGACCGCAAGCAACTGTCACAGTGACGTATGTAAGAAAGCACGCTTGTTTTATGTCTCTGTAAGAAGGAGGGTGACTTTTCAAATAATGCTACAAATTAGCAGTGTTGCTACTTTTTGTAGCGACGCTTTTGCCGCATAATTGTTCGACATCTTCCCGCTTGAAGCCAAACCACCGGCAGATGATGGACCCCGTGTTTTTTCTTGGGAATTACTTCTTCCTTCATTCTTTAACCAGATTTTCACCTTCTCTCTCTCGTATTACCACTCGCAGCGCTCCGCTAGCATCACAGCTATCGTTACCATGTCGCACCCTCTCTGCTCTGCGAGAGCGTGTGATGTTGCACACGCGACAGTATGATACTGTGGAGAGGCGCAGCCCAAGATGGGCCACCGCAATCGAATTAGGGTGCGTGGCGCACACATCGGGAAACAATTACATTTCTCGTGACACAGTATAAAAGCGGAGAAGGAGGATAGATCGAGGAGGAAGGAGTTGGAGAGCCTGCAGGAGCAGATGATCAGCAAGAACGATCAAAGAGCGACAGAGAGCGAGCCATAGTAGAGGACGGCGACGGCGGTTGAAAGAGCGGACCGTGAGCGATCAGTGGAAAGGAGCAGCTGCAAAGCGATCCGACCCACACTAAAGCTTCTTTATTGAAAAGTAAACCAGTCAAAATGTCCTTCCTTGATGGTCCTGGGAACCCTCATGACAGCAAGCAACTGTCACAGTGACGTATGTAAGAATGCACGCTTGTTTTATGTCTCTGTGAGAAGGAGGGTGACTTTTCAAAAAATGCTACATATTGGAAGTGCTGCTACTTTTCGTAGCAACACTTTTGCCGCATGATTGTTCGACATCTTCCCGCTTGAAGCCAAACCACCGCCAGACGATGGACCACCTGCTGTTTTTCTTGGCAATGAATTATTCTTCCTTCATTTTTTTACCAGATTATCACCTTCTCTCTCTCGTATTACCACTCGCACCGCTCCACTAGCATCACAGCTATCGTTACCATGTCCTTACCTCTCTCGTCTGCGAGAGCGTGTGACGTTGCACGCGCGACAGTATGAGACTGTGGGGAGGCGCAGCCCAAAATGGCGGCAAGGAGGTGGAGAACGCGGCGGAGCATGCCGGGAGTGAGGCCGGCGCAATCGAATTCAGGTGCGTGGCGCACACACCGGGAAACAATTACATTTCTCCTGACACAGTATAAAAGGGGAGAAGGAGGAAAGATCGAGGAGGAAGGAGTTGGAGAGCCTGCAGGAGCAGATGAATAGCAAGAGCGATCGAAGAGAGACAGAGAACGAGCCATAGTAGAGGACGACGACGACGGTTGAAAGAGCGGACCATGAGTGATTAGTGGAAAGGAACAGCTGCAAAGCGATCCCACCCACACTAATGCTTCTTTATTGAAAAATAAACCAGAGTCAAAATGTCCTTCCTTGATGGTCCTGGGAACCCTAATGACAGCAAGCAACTGTCACAGTGACATATGTAAGAATGCACGCTTGTTTTATGTCTCTGTGAGAAAAAAGGTGACTTTTCAAATGATGCGACGTATTAGCAGTGCTTCTACTTTTTGTAGCGACGCTTTTGCCACATAATTGTTCGACTTCTTACCGCTTGAAGCCAAACCACCGCCAGACGATGGACCCCGTGCTGTTTTTCTTGGGAATTACTTCTTCCTTCATTCTTTTACCAGATTCTCATCTTCTCTCTCTCGTATTACCACTCGCACCACTCCGCTAGCATCGCAGCTATCGTTACCATGTCGCTCCCTCTCTGTTTTGCGAGAGCGAGTGACCTTAGACGCGCGACAGTATGTGACTGTGGGGAGGCGCAGCCCAAGATGGCGACAGAGATCAAGGAGGCAGAAAATGCGGCGGAGTGAAGAGGCGGAGCGTGCCGGGAGCGAGGCCACCGCAATCGAATTCAGGTGCGTGGCGCACACACCGGGAAACAATTACATTTCTCCTGACACAGTATGAAAGAGGAGGAGGAGGAAAGATCGAGGAGGAAGTAGTTGGAGAGCCTGCAGGAGCAGATGAAAGGCAAGAGCGATCAAAGAGAGACAGAGAGCGAGCCATAGTAGAGGACGACGACGACGGTTGAAAGAGCAGACCATGAGTGATTAGTGGAAAGGAACAGCTGCAAAGCGATCCGACCCACGCTAATGCTTCTTTATTGAAAAATAAACCAGAGTCAAAATGTCCTTCCTTGATGGTCCTGGGAACCCTAATGACAGCAAGCAACTGTCACAGTGACGTATGTAAGAATGCACGCTTGTTTTATGGGTGACGTTTCAAAAAATGCTACATAATGGCGGTGCTGCTACTTTTTGTAGCGACGCTTTTGCCGCATAATTGTTCGACATCTTCCCGCTTGAAGCCAAACCACCGCCAGATGATGGACCCCCTGCTGTTTTTCTTGGCAATTAATTATTCTTCCTTCATTTTTTTACCAGATTATCACCTTCTCGCTCTCGTATTACCACTCGCACCGCTCCGCTAGCATCACAGCTATCGTTACCATGTCGCTACCTCTCTCGTCTGCGAGAGCGTGTGATGTTACACGCGCGACAGTATGGTACTGTGGAGAGGCGCAGCCCAAAATGGCGGCAAGGAGGCGGAGAACGCGGCGGAGCATGCCGGGAGCGAGGCCGCAGCAATCGAATTCAGGTGCGTGACACACACACCGGGAAACAATTACATTTCTCCTGACACAGTATAAAAGGGGAGAAGGAGGAAAGATCGAGGAGGAAGGAGTTGGAGAGCCTGCAGGAGCAGATGAACAGCAAGAGCGATCAAAGAGCGACAGAGAACGAGCCATAGTAGAGGACGACGACGGCGGCTGAACGAGTGGACCGTGAGCGATCAGTGGAAAGGAGCAGCTGCAAAGCGATCAGACCCACACTAAAGCTTCTTTATTCAAAAATAAACCAGAGTCAAACCTGCTCAAGCGCAAAATGCCCTTCCTTGATGGTCCTTGGAACCCAAATGACAGCAAGCAACTGTCACAGTGACGTATGTAAGAATGCACACTTGTTTTATGTCTCTGTGAGAAGAAGGGTGACTTTTCAAATGATGCTACGTATTGGCAGTGCTTCTACTTTTTGTAGCGACGCTTTTGCCGCATAATTGTTCGACAGCTTGAAGCCAAACCACCGCCAGACGACTTGGGAATTACTTCTTCCTTCATTCTTTTACCAGATACTCACCTTCTCTCTCTCATACTACCACTCGCACCGCTCCGCTAGCATCACAGCTATCGTTACCACGTCGCTACCTCCCTGCTCCGTCGTCAACCGCATATGTCAGCCAGTCCCAGGCGAGTGGTCATAAACAGGTTCCACCGTCACCGACGAGCTGCTCAAGCGGAAAACGCTGCAATAGTTCACTGGTTATATTTCAGAGTTTTAGGGTCAGCAGTAAACGCGATATTGTCCTCACACACAAACAAAAAAAGGGCGCCGGCGTGATTGATGACTCATTAGACTCCCCAAACTGCAGCTGTCAGGGTGGGCTGTTTGCATTCTGCAGAGCCACGCTTCTCATCCGCAGCCGCCGTCAAGGACAAACGGCACATTTGTCGGGCGCTTTGCAGCAAGCAGGCCGACGCTCGGAGGGCGGCGAGCCCTTTACCCGATGATGTCTCTCCACGCGACCACTAAACGCGGTGTTCTGCATGTGAGCACTGAACAAGAGAGCGAGCCTCCTGTTGTCTGTTGCTTCGCTTGGAACTTGAGTCCTGGGATGCGCGGAAACATTATCACCTCTGCGTGAAAAGCACCCTCTAGAATTGCAGATGAAGCGTAAAAAAAACAGAACGTACCGTATTTCCTTGAATAGCCGCCGGGGTGCTAATTAATTTAAAACCTCTTCTCACTCCTGCGCTTCTCATACGAGAATGTAATGCATACTTGGTCAACAGCCGTACCTTTTACACGGATGGTTGTGATATAAACAATTTTAACACTCTTACTAATATGCGCCACACTCTGTGAACCCACACCAAACACATTTCTGGAGAACATCGGCTCTGTAACATAAGAATTACCCAGAAATCCATGCATCCACGACTCTTGGCTACATTATACACGCGCTCCCAACCCCGCCCACCTCAACCAACGCACAGAGAGGGGGTGGGCGGGGTTTGGCGCTAGCGGGATGTATAATATAGCCAAGAGTCATAAATGCATTGCATTCTGGGTAAGTGTTATGTTGCATTTATAATGTGTTACAGAGCCGATGTTCTCCCGAAATTTGTTTGGTGTGGGTTCACAGAGTGTGGCGCATATTAGTAAGAGTGTTAAAGTTGTTTTATATCACAACCATCAGTGTGATCTGTATGGCTGTGGAACAAGACCCCTGGTTTACACGTAGTAGAAGCAAAAAAAACCCTTCGCCGTTTTGAAAAGGACAACAGGTGTGTATATTGTACACGCGCCCTCAACTGACGCATGGTGGGGGGATTAGGGGGAGGGTTTGGTGCTAGCGGGGTGTATAATATAGCCAAGAGTCATAGATGCATCACATTCTGGGTAAGTGTTGTGCTGCATTTATAATGTGTTACAGAGCCGATGTTCTCCGGAAATGTGTTTGTCATTCTTGTTTGGTGTGGGTTCACAGAGTGTGGCGCATGTTAGCAAGAGTGTTAAAGTTGTTCTATATCACAATCATCAGTGTGGTCTGTATGGCTGTGGAACAAGACCCCTGGTTTACACATAGTAGAAGCAAAAAAAACTCCTCCGCCGTTTTGAAAAAGACAACAGGCTCGTGGCGTCACAAATCTGACCCGGCGGTAAAAGTAAGCATGCGCTAATAAATTTGGGGAGCGATTTTGACCCGGCAGTAATTCAAGGCAGGCGCATATTACATGCCCGACGACTATTCAAGGAAATACGGTATCGTATAACCATAGCCTTAGGTAACAGGGGTTTTAAAGAAATGTAACGGTAACTATTAAATAGAATTTGTACTCAGTCTATGTATGTTCTTCCAGGTACAATCTACTAAAAGTACACAATACTCAGGTAAAAACCAATAAACACCCAATGGTTCCAAAAATGTCCGTACGTATGTACGTACATACATATACAAAAAATACATACATACATACATACATACGCAGAACGAAACCAAAACTGAATTGGCTACAAAGTAAACAATAACAGCATCCTGGACGACAGCAAAGACTTACTGTGGTGCAAAGACGGCGTCCAATCCGAACATGACATAACAATCAAACAATGTCCCCACAAAGAAGGATAAAAACAACTGAAATATTCTTGATTGCTAGAACTAAGTAGGTGAGGGGAATATTGCTGAAAATGAAGAAATGAAACTGCTGCAGGAAAATACCCCAAAAAGAGAAAAAGCCACCAAGATAGGAGCGCAAGACAAAGAAGTAAAACACTACACACAGGAAACCAGCAAAAAAGTCAGAATAAGTCAGGGTGTGATGTGACAGGTGGTGACAGTACACCTACTTTGAGACAAGAGCTACAGCGATGCATGCTGGGTTATGGTTTAGAGTCACATCCAACAATTGCGACGACATTCTACTGTCAACAGAGTTTCGTTTTTTAATGTTTTCTGCTGGTGGTGTGCCTAATTGTTTTTTTTCAAAGAAAAAATGCGCCTTGGCTCAAAAAAGGTGGAAAAACACTGCATTAAAATGACTTTTAATACCACTATATTTTTGTATTAATTCATCAAATATACATGTTTCACACTACAAACAATCAAATGCATTACTAGGTCAGGCGGTGTCGAAACATGGATATATACATACATACATATATTGGAAAAATGGGGGGAAACAAATACAATTATTTCACTCCTTTGTCTCATTTTGTCCACCAAACGTTTTATGCTATGCGTGGATTCACAAAAGGTGAGCTTTGTTGATGTCGGCAAGTACGTATTAAAGCACAACAAGGCAAAAACTTTTTTTCGAGGCCACTACCCCCATTGCTAGTATAACCTTCCTCTTGTGTTAGCTTTCTGTTACCATCTCTGATGTTAACGGGTCGGTTTTGACCCATGTCTTAAATCAGCTGTAAAATACACTAAAAACGATTATCTATCATCCAATTTGTTTCCCATCTCTTGGTTACCTTGTTAGGCTTCCTTATCCATGAAAATATTGGTTTTAATATTTTTGGAGTGGGCCATTTCGCCTTTTTTTTTGCCAGTATACACCTAGATATCAATCTTAAAAAATGGTAAAATTAACTTTAAAAGAATCTTATAAATAAATATAAGGTTGTTGTGCTACCTGACTATTACTGAGGGGTATTAGAACATGCATCTTATCTTATCTCTTATTTGTTTTATTTATATTTTCATTTTAATAATTTTGAGACTGAATTGACCTCACATGTCAGGACATGAACGTCTTTGTCTGTTTTTTGTACTGGATAACAAAGGTAAAATGAGAATCCCCTAAAGCTCACACGATTGGGAGAGGAGCTGGCTGTCAGTGTCTTCAGTTTTGGCTCGAATTATTGCTTGATAATCTTATTTTTATAACAGTGTCGAAACTGACCCTAACAACACCAAGGTCATAATTTCATCCAGAGCATTTTATAATTTAGTGAAAAACCAAACAAATGTTTTGTTTTGTTGAAATAGAGGTTCCTGACAAAGTCAAAAAGCCTTGATGCAAAAAAATGTAATTTACATGGTTATTTTATGCCTTTAAAAACTAAAACGGGTCAATGCCAACCCTAACACAAGACGAAGGATAAAACTCTCAGTAAAAAAAAACAACAACTAATAAAAGCGGCACATATTTGATCACAGGCCGGGTGGGATTAAATCCGACTTGTGGCAAGAGACTACGAAGTCTAAGCGAGCCTTGTTTTTTCCTGCCCGTTTAGTCATTCTCTTTGGAGGCGATAAACTGTGGACGGAATACACAACGAGGCGCCGGCATGGCGAGAATGTCTTTTAGGAAATACCTGCTTGAGCGTGCACGCTTTCCACCCCAGCTGCCGACCCCGGTTTTCCCCCCTTTGTTAAGCTACGGAAAAGACCGAAAGTTTTTGCTGCCGCTGAGGCGATTTCACAGACAACATATGGTTCCCTTAGCCTGCCCACGCAGTTGGCATGCCGGCCAGCACCGGTACCTCCGGGGCGGCCGATGCGACCCCCACGGATGAGAGAGCTCCAGACAAAGACAGCAGCCCCACCCCCCCGAGGTGAAGTAGAAGCCTGCAACGTGGGCCGCGCTGTGCAGAGATAATGGTCAGGGCGGAGGAGTAAAAAAGAACGAGGAATAAAATGTTCTTCTTTTTTTTTTTTTTTGGAATGTGGTATTTACCGCAACCCGGATGTCGGGACTCCTTCGTTTGAACAGGAAGCACGAGGCGGCTCGGGGAGTGACCGTGGTGAGCAATAACACAAGTTGCCTGAGAGAATCACGTCAAATAATCTACGCTCTAATAAATATTGTGGTTGTGCGGCCATTTTTTTTTTAGGGGTTTTTTTTGGTAGACGGCTTAATTTGCAAGTCAGGGTTTGCCGAAAACCTCTGCTCTTTAGTGCTGCCCTCGTGGCTCCCTGGAGCATTTTTAAAGAAGGATTGAAAATGGAGAACGATGGGAGGAAAATATACTAATATTTGTCCACCAAATGTTTTATGCTGTGCGTGAATGTAAAAATGTGAGCTTTGTTGATGTTATCGACTAGTTTTTGCATGAAGTTGGCACGATGCATGGATGGATGGTTTGCCGAAAAACCCTAACAAATGTAAGTCATTAAAGAGGAAAAGGTGCTTAGTCAAAAGCAGAGCAAATTTGGGCCCTAGGGGTCTAATGCGGGGGTCAGCAACCTGCGGCTCTTTAGTGCTGTCCTAGTGGCTCCCTGGAGCAATTTTAAAGAAGGATTGAAAATGGAGAATGATGGGAGGAAAAAATACTAATATTTGTCCACCAAACGTTTTATGCTGTGCGTGAATGTAAAAATGTGAGCTTTGTTGATGTTATCGACTAGTTTTTGCATGGAGTTGGCACGATGCATGGATGGATGGTTTGCCGAAAAACCCTAACAAATTTAAGTCATTGAAGAGGAAAAGGTGTTTAGTCAGAATCAGAGCAAATATGGGCCCTGAGGGTCTAATGCTGGGGTCAGCAACCTGCGGCTCTTTAATGCTGCCCTAGTGGATCCCTGAAGTATTTTTAAAGAAGGATCTAAAATGGAGAAAAATGGGAGGAAAAAATACAAATATTTAACTCCTTTGTCTGATTTTGTCCACCAAACGTTTAATGCTGTGCGTGGATTCACAAAGGTGAGCTTTGTTGATTGTATCGACTCGTTTCTGCGTGGAGTTGGCACGATGGATGGATGGATTATTTGCCGAAAATCTGTCTAAGAAATGTAAGTCATTGAAGAGGAAAAGGTCCTTAGTCAAAAGCAGAGCAAATTTGGGCCCTGAGGGTCTAATGCGGGGGTCAGCAACCTGCGGCTCTTTAGTGCTGCCCTAGTGGCTCCCTGGAGCATTTTTAAAGAAGGATTGAAAATGGAGAACGATGGGAGGAAAAAATACTAATATTTGTCTACCAAACCTTTTATGCTGTGCGTGAATGTGAAAATGTGAGCTTTGTTGATGTTATCGACTAGTTTTTGCATGGAGTTGGCACGATGCATGGATGGATGGTTTGCCGAAAAACCCTAACAAATGTAAGTCATTAAAGAGGAAAAGGTGCTTAGTCAAAAGCAGAGCAAATTTGGGCCCTAGGGGTCTAATGCGGGGGTCAGCAACCTGCGGCTCTTTAGTGCTGTCCTAGTGGCTCCCTGGAGCATTTTTAAAGAAGGATTGAAAATGGAGAACGATGATAGGAAAAAATAGTAATATTTGTCTACCAAACCTTTTATGCTGTGCGTGAATTTAAAAATGTGAGCTTTGTTGATGTTATCGACTAGTTTTTGCATGGAGTTGGCATGATGCATGGATGGATGGTTTGCCGAAAAACCCTAACAAATGTAAGTCATTAAAGAGGAAAAGGTGCTTAGTCAAAAGCAGAGCAAATTTGGGCCCTAAGGGTCTAATGCGGGGGTTAGCAACCTGCGGCTCTTTAGTGCTGTCCTAGTGGCTCCCTGGAGCATTTTTAAACAAAGATTGAAAATGGACAATGATGGGAGGAAAAAATACAAATATTTAACTCCTTTGTCTCATTTTGTCGACCAAAAGTTTTATGCTGTGCGTGGATTCACAAAGGTGAGCTGTGTTGATGTTATTGACTCGTTTCTGCGTGGAGTTGGCACGATGGATGGATGGATAATTTCCTGAAAATCGGTCCAAGAAATGTAAGTTATTAAAGAGGAAAAAAAACATACATAAAGTGCTTAGTCAAAAGCAGAGCAAATTTGGGCCCTGAGGGTCTAATGCGGGGGTCAGCAACCTGCGGCTCTTTAGTGCTGCCCTAGTGGCTCCCTGGATCATTTTTAAAGAAGGATTGGAAATGGAGAACAATCGGTGGAAAAATGGGGGAAAAAAATACAAATATTTCACTCCTTTGTCTCATTTTGTCCACCAAACACTTTATGCTGTGCGTGGATGCACAAAGGTGAGCTTTGTTGATTTTATCGACTCGTTTCGGCGTGAAGATGGCACGATGCATGGATGGATGGTTTGCCGAAAAACCCTAACAGATGTAAGTCATTGAAGAGGAAAAGGTGCTTAGTCAAAAGCAGAGCAAATTTGGGCCCTAAGGGTCTAATGCGGGGGTCAGCAACCTGCGGCTCTTTAGTGCTGTCCTAGTGGCTCCCTGGAGCATTTTTAAAGAAAGATTGAAAATGGAGAAAGATGGGGGGAAGTATAGGGGGAAAATACAAACATTTTCTTCCTTTGTCTCATTTTGTCCACCAAACATTTTATGCTGTGCGTGAATGTAAAAATGTGAGCTTTGTTGATGTTATCGACTAGTTTTTGCATGGAGTTGGCACGATGGATGGATGGATGGTTCGCCGAAAAACCCTAACAAATGTAAGTCATTGAAGAGGAAAAGGTGCTTAGTCAAAAGCAGAGCAAATTTGGGCCCTAAGGGTCTAATGCAGGGGTCAGCAACCTGCGGCTCTTTAGTGCTGTCCTAGTGGCTCCCTGGAGCATTTTTAAAGAAGGATTGAAAATGGACAATGATGGGAGGAAAAAATACAAATATTTAACTCCTTTGTCTCATTTTGTCCACCAAACGTTCTATGCTGTGCATGGATTCACAAAGGTGAGCTTTATTGATGTTATCGACTCGTTTCTGCGTGGAGTTGGCACAAAGGATGGATGGATTATTTGCCGAAAATCTGTCTAAGAAATGTAAGTCATTGAAGAGGAAAAGGAACATACATAAAGTGCTTAGTCAGAAGCAGAGCAAATTTTGGCCCTGAGGGTCTAATGCGGGGGCCAGCAACCTGCGGCTCTTTAGTGCTGCCCTAATGGCTCCCTGGATCATTTTTAAAGAAGAATTGGAAATGGAGAACAATCGGTGGAAAGATGGGGGGAAAAAATACAAATATTTCACTCCTTTGTCTCATTTTGTCCACCAAACGCTTTATGCTGTGCGTGGATGCACAAAGGTGAGCTTTGTTGATGTTATCGACTCGTTTCGGCGTGAAGTTGGCACGATGCATGGATGGATGGTTTGCCGAAAAACCCTAAAAAATGTAAGTCATTGAAGAGGAAAAGGTGCTTAGTCAAAAGCAGAGCAAATTTGGGCCCTAAGGGTCTAATGCGGGGGTCAGCAACCTGCGGCTCTTTAGTGCTGTCCTAGTGGCTCCCTGAAGCATTTTAAAAGAAAGATTGAAAATGGAGAAAGATGGGGGGAAGAATAGGGGGAAAATACAAAAATGTTCTTCCTTTGTCTCATTTTGTCCACCAAACATTTTATGCTGTGCGTGAATGTAAAAATGTGAGCTTTGTTGATGTTATCGACTAGTTTTTGCATGGAGTTGGCACGATGCATGGATGGATGGTTTGCCGAAAAACCCTAACAGATCTAAGTCATTGAAGAGCAAAAGGTGCTTAGTCAAAAGCAGAGCAAATTTGGGCCCTCAGGGTCTAATGCGGGGGTCAGCAACCTGCGGCTCTTTAGTGCTGTCCTAGTGGCTACCTGGAGCATTTTTAAAGAAGGATTGAAAATGGAGAAAGATGGGCGGAAAAAATACTAATATTTAACTCCTTTGTCTCATTTTGTCCACCAAAAGTTCTATGCTGTGCGTGGATTCACAAAGGTGAGCTGTGTTGATGTTATTGACTCGTTTCTGCGTGGAGTTGGCACGATGGATGGATGGATAATTTCCTGAAAATCGGTCTAAGAAATGTAAGTTATTAAAGAGGAAAAAAAACATACATAAAGTGCTTAGTCAAAAGCAGAGCAAATTTGGGCCCTGAGGGTCTAATGCGGGGGTCAGCAACCCACGGCTCTTTAGTGCTGCCCTAGTGGCTCCCTGGCGCATTTTTAAAGAAGAATTGGAAATGGAGAACAATCGGTGGAAAAATGGGGGAAAAAAATACAAATATTTCACTCCATTGTCTCATTTTGTCCACCAAACGCTTTATGCTGTGCGTGGATGCACAAAGGTGAGCTTTGTTGATGTTATCGACTCGTTTCGGCGTGAAGTTGGCACGATGCATGGATGGATGGTTTGCCAAAAATCCCTAACAAATGTAAGTCATTGAAGAGGAAAAGGTGTTTATTCAGAATCAGAGCAAATATGGGCCCTCAGGGTCTAATGCGGGGGTCAGCAACCCGCGGCTCTTTAATACTGCCCTAGTGGCTCCCTGAAGTATTTTTAAAGAAGGATTGAAAATGGAGAAAGATGGGAGGAAAAAATACAAATATTTAACTCCTTTGTCTGATTTTGTCCACCAAACATTTTATGCTGTGCGTGGATTCACAAAGGTGAGCTTTGTTGATTGTATCGACTCGTTTCTGCCTGGAGTTGGCATGATGGATGGATGGATAATTTCCTGAAAATCTGTCTAAGAAATGTAAGTTATTAAAGAGGAAAAGAAACATACATAGAGTGCTTAGTCAGAAGCAGAGCAAATTTGGGCCCTGAGGGTCTAATGCGGGGGTCAGCAACCTGCAGCTCTTTAGTGCTGCCCTAATGGCTCTCTGGATCATTTTTAAAGAAGAATTGGAAATGGAAAACAATCGGTGGAAAAATGGGGGAAAAAATACAAATATTTCACTCCTTTGTCTCATTTTGTTCACCAAACGCTTTATGCTGTGCGTGGATGCACAAAGGTGAGCTTTGTTGATGTTATCGACTCATTTCGGCGTGACGTTGGCACGATGCATGGATGGATGGTTTGCCGAAAAACCCTAACAAATGTAAGTCATTGAAGAGGAAAAGGTGCTTAGTCAAAAGCAGAGCAAATTTGGGCCCTAAGGGTCTAATGCGCGGGTCAGCAACCTGCGGCTCTTTAGTGCTGTCCTAGTGGCTCCCTGGAGCATTTTTAAAGAAAGATTGAAAATGGAGAAAGATGGGGGGAAGAATAGGGGGAAAATACAAAATTGTTCTTCCTTTGTCTCATTTTGTCTACCAAACGTTTTATGCTGTGCGTGGCTTCACAAAGGTGAGCTTTGTTGATGTTATCAACTCGTTTCTACGTGGAGTTGGCACGATGGATGGATGGATAATTTGCCGAAAATCTGTCTAACAAATGAAAGTTATTGAACAGGAAAAATGAACACACATAAGGTGCTTAGTCAGATGCAGATCAAATTTGGGCCCCGGGGGTCTAATGCGGGGGTCAACAACCTGCGGCTCTTCAGTGCTGCCCTAGTGGCTCCCTGGAACATTTTTAAAAAAGGATTGAAAATGGAGAACAATCGGTGGAAAAATGGGGGGTAAAATACAAATATTTCCCTCCTTTGTCTCATTTTGTCCACCAAACATTTTATGCTGTGAGTGGATGCACAAAGGTGAGCTGTGTTGATGTTATTGACTCGATTCTGCGGGGAGTTGGCACTGAATTGGCCCTAATGTGTGAATTTGACTGCGAATGTTGTCGGTCTATCTGTGTTAGCCCTGTGATGAGGTGGTGACTTGTCCAGGGTGTACTCTGCATACCACCTTAATGCAGCTGAGATAGACTCCAGCCCCCCCAACCTCGAAATAGACAAGCAGTAGAAAATGGATGGATGGATTGCCGAAAATCTCATTGAAGAGGAGAAGGAACATACAAAAGGTGGTTAGTTAGAAGCAGAGCAAATTTGGGCCCTAAAGGTGTAATGTGGGGGTCAGCAACCCGTGGCTCTTCAGTGCTGCCCTAGTGGCTCCCTGGAGCATTTTTAAAGAAAGATTGAAAATTGAGAAAGATGGGGGGAAGAATAGGGGGAAAATACAAAAATGTTCTTCCTTTGTCTCATTTTGTCCACCAAACATTTTATGCTGTGCGTGAATGCAACAATGTGAGCTTTGTTGATGTTGTGGACTCGTTTTTGCATGGAGTTGGCACGATGGAGTTTGTTTAACTCTCGGTAAAGCACCAGTTCCCTTGGCAGAAAAACAGGAGCAGGGCATAATACTACCACCACCATGCTTAACGGTAGCTTTGGTATTCCTGAGTGGGATTAAATGCCTGACATTTTCTCCTCTAAACATTTTGCTGGGTATTGCGGCCAAACAGCTCAACTTTTGTTTCATCCGACACCACATGGACAAAGATAAGACCTTCTGGAAGAAAGTTCTGTGGTCAGATGAAAAAAAAAGCCATGACATGATATTCTTTACAAGCGTATGTAAAATTTCAACCACGACTGCAGCTTAGCCTTGCCGTGGTTTTCCTTGACCCGTCTTTCTTCAAATGCCGGTTGCCTTGGCGGAGGTAATCAATGATGCAGAAGAGCGAGTTTGCTTTAATGCGGCATCCGTCTTGGCTCAACTCATCTTCAAAGCAGACCGCAGCTGATTAACTGCACGAGGTCCATTAAGGACTACTTTAATAGTGGTATCGATTGTACTGAACAGTATCGATAACAGTCTCACAGAGCCTATAACCTCCACGTATTACTCTATTTCACTCTGTTATTCCTTTTTTGTCAGTTCCGAATAGATTTAAGTATTCTTTCAATCAGCAGCACTATTAGAGCAAATACTACCAATGCTGGCATGACCTCCAGTGGATCAATAAGCGCGGCCTCGGTCAGGATTTACGGGCCGTGCGTCCCGTTACGATGCTACCAATAAACAGATTTACAAGCCTGTGGTTTGACAAATATTGACTGCATTGGGATTGTAGGCTAATTAATAAATAAAAAGCAGCAGCTTGTAGTCCGGCGGCGCACCGGGAGAGCAAAGTGATGCGGGTAATTCAGAATACAAACCCCGTTTCCATATGAGTTGGGAAATTGTGTTAGATGTAAATATAAACGGAATACAACGATTTGCAAAGAAATTTCAACCCATATTCAGTTGAATATGCTACAAAGACAACATATTTGATGTTCAAACTGATAAACATTTCTGTTTATGCAAATAATGATCAACTTTAGAATTGGATGCCAGCAACAAACGAGGAATGCTCATCAAACACTCATATGTAACATCCCACAGGTGTGCAAGCTAATTGGGAACAGGTGGGTGCTAAGTTTGGGTATAAAAGCAGCTTCCATGAAATGCTAAGTAATTCACAAACAAGGATGGGGCGAGGATCACAAGTTTGTAAGCAAATAGTCGAACAGTTTTAGAACAACATTTCTCAACGAGCTATTGCAAGGAATTTAGGGATTTTACCATCTACGGTCCGTAAAAACATCAAAAAGTTCAGAGAATCTGGAGAAATCACCGCACGTAAGCGATATTACGAACATTTGATCCTTCAGGCGCTACTGCATCAAAAACAGACATCAGTGTGTAAAGGATATCACCACATGGGCTCAGGAACACTTCATAAAACCACTGTCAGTAACTACAGTTGGTCGCTACATCTGTAAGTGCAAGTTAAAACCCTACTATTCAAAGCGAAAGCCATTTATCAACAACACCCAGGAACGCCGCCGGCTTCGCTGGGCCCGAGCTCATCTAAGATGGACTGATGCAAAGGGCAAAAGTGTTCTGCGGTCTGACGAGTCAACATTTCAAATTATATTTGGAAGCTGTCGACGTGGTGTCCTCTGGAACAAAGAGGAAAATAACCATCCGGATTGTTATAGGCGCAAAGTTGAAAAGCCAGCATCTGTGATGGTATGGGGGTGTATTAGTGCCCAAGGCATGGGTAACTTACACATCTGTGAAGGTACCATTAATGCTGAAAGGTCCATACAGGTTTTGGAGCAACATATGTTGTCATCCATCCATCCATTTTCTACCGCTTATTCCTTTTGGGGTCACGGGGGGGCACTGGTGCCTATCTCAGTTACATATTTCAGCAAAACAATGCCAAGCCACGTGTTACAACAGCGTGTCTACGTAGTAAAAGAGTGCAGGTACTTTCCTGGCCCGCTTGCAGTCCAGACATGTCTCCCATGGAAAATGTGTGGCGCATTATGAAGCGTAAAATACGACAACAAGACCCCGAACAACTTAAGCCCTACATAAAACAAGAATGGGAAATAATTCCACTTTCAAAGCTTCAACTATTAGTTTCCTCAGTTCCCAAACATTTATTGAGTGTCGTTAAAAGAAAAGGTGATGTAACACAGTGGTGAACATGCCCTTTCCCAACTACTTTGGCACGTGTTGCAGCCATGAAATTCCAAGTTAATTATTATTTGCAAAAAAAAAATAAAGTTTATGAGTTTGAACATCAAATATGTTGTCTTTGTAGTATATTCAACTGAATATGGGTTGAAAAGGATTTGGAAATCATTGTATTCCGTTTATATTTACATCTAACACAATTTCCCAACTCATATGGAAACGGGGTTTGTACGCAGAGGAAAGAAAGTGGTGTTTGGACTGTGACTCCAGAACGCTTGACGGCAGCTTGTTGTTCATCTGAGGTGAATCATCCTGGGGGGGTATGCACGGATGCCCCCCCAGGGGATGGATACGGATATTGCACAAATGATCCATATGCCTAATAAGAGTCCGGTAGTGGATTAAAAGCATAGGAGTTGCTTCACTCCTCGGTCCTGCCACTGGGACGATTAGGATGATTGAAGGCCTTCATTAAAAAAAGACCGCCACGTTGATTCCAAGTTACTTTGACATGCAGCACGTCCCGCTAAATTAAAGGCTACTCGCTCTTGCACGTCATGATTACAATAATTTGATTGAAGTAACGTGTGATGTGGATTGAAATGCTTTTGAACGGGATGACATGAAGCAGAAAGGTAAACATTGGACAATGTGTGAGCGGTCTAGTTGAATAACCTTAAGGACGGTGCAGTAATAGTAATAATTCATTTGGATGGTGTAGCATTTTGTGGAAAATGACTAAAAAGTGCTCAATCATGCAAGATTGACTTCTTAATCACAAACCCCGTTTCCATATGAGTTGGGAAATTGTGTTGGATGTAAATATAAACAGAATACAATGATTTGCAAATCCTTTTCAACCCATATTCAATAGAATGCACTACAAAGACACGTTATTTGATGTTCAAACTCATAAAATTTGTTTTTTTTTGCAAATGATTATTAACTTGGAATTTCATGGCTGCAACACGTGCCAAAGTAGTTGGGAAAGGGCATGTTCACCACTGTGTTACATCACCTTTTTTTTTAACAAGACTCAATAAACGTTTGGGAACCGAGGAAACTAATTGTTGAAGCTTTGAACGTGGAATTCTTTCCCATTCTTGTTTTATGTAGAGCTCCAGTCGTTCAACAATACTGAACAGATGTTCACCTTATCCCTAAGAACAACTGTTCAGTCTTTAATAAGTGTTTGATCGTACACAGAACATCAGAGGGTCAAATGGGCGAGAAAATGAGAGCAGACAGTGTTGACAAATAATAATAATAGATTAGATTTATATCGCGCTTTTCTATTGTTATATACTCAAAGCGCTCACAGAGAAGTGGGAACCCATCATTCATTCACACCTGGTGGTGGTAAGCTACATCTGTAGCCACAGCTGCCCTGGGGTAGACTGACGGAAGCGTGGCTGCCAGTTTGCGCCTACGGCCCCTCCGACCATCACCATTCATTCATTCATCATTCATTCACCGGTGTGAGCGGAACCGGGGGCAAAGGGTGAAGTGTCCTGCCCAAGGACACAACGGCAGCGACTTTGATGTCCATAGGTGGGAAGCGAACCTGCAACCCTCAGGTTTCTGGCACGGCCGCTCTACCCACTACGCCATGCCGCCCAAAGAACCTTTAAACACCATCAAACACTCATACTAAAATACTGAACAGATGTTTATTAAGATAAGGTAAACATCTGTTCAGTATTTTAACATAAAAGTGTTTGATTGTGAGGCATTAAAAGCCACAAAATGCAATGGGTCCATCAGACCCACAAACCCTGGCTGAGTAACAACAATATGAACGTTGCACGAAAAACATCTCTGCCAGCTTCTGCATCCCACAGGGATTCTTCTTTTGTGTTTCTGCGCCTGCGGTTCCCACACAAGGTTGCAACATTGTTTGTCAACACTGTCTGCTCTCATTTTCTCTCACATTTCACCCTCTGATGTTCTGTGAACCTACACTCTGTCCTCCTCCTGTCTAGGCCTGCTGTTCGTGTGTGTGTTTATGTGTGGGTGTGGCACACAGAATATCAATTTCCACACTTCTGTTAGCCCCGGGTCCAGTAGACCCTAACATCTTATATGTAATAGAAATGTGTAGGGGGGTGTATGGTGTGTTGTCGTTAAATATGTATTCTGATATATGTTCTTCACGGGAAATGAGCCAAAGTCAGCGAGTCTCAGTTTGAAAAATAATGAATTGTGTCATTTTTCTTTTAATTCAAAAACAAAAACGGGTCCCATAGACCCGAACACCACATAATGGCCTAAAGTTCTGCCAGCTATCCATCAGTCGGATGTAAGATTGATCATTTAGTTTTCTCCTCCATCAAATCGGCTAACTTAGAAGAATGTTGCTCTTTCTTTCGTTTGCATCCTGACCAGATGCCCGAACCACCCGGATGACGGTTGGTAGAGCGTCCGTGCCAGCAACTTTAGGGTTGCAGGTTCGATCCCCACTTCTGCCATCCTAGTCACTGCCGTTGTGTCCTTGGGCAAGACACTTTACCCACCTGCTCTCAGTGCCACCCACACTGGTTTAAATGTAAAAATTAGATATTGGGCTTCACTATGTAAAGCGCTTTGAGTCACTAGAGAAAAAGCGCTATATAAATATAATTCACACTCACTCACTCACTCTAAGGGAGAGCCCCACTTCCTGGCGGAGGAAACTCATTTCCGCCGCTTGTACCCGTGATCCGGTCCTTTTGGTCATAACCCAAAGCTCATGACCATAGGTGAGGATGGGAACGTGGATCGACCGGTAAATTGAGAGCTTTGCCTTCCGGCTCAGCTCCTTCTTCACCACGACGGATCGATACAACGTACGCATTACTGAAGATGCCGCACCGATCCGCCTTTCGATATTATCATCCACTCTTCCCTCACTTGTTAACAAGACTCCGAGGTACTTGAACTCCTCCACATGGGGCAAGATCTCCTACCCAACCCGGCGATGGCACTCCACCCTTTTCCGGGCGAGAACCATAGACTCGGACTCGGAGGTGCTGATTCTCATCCCAGTCCATTCACAGTCGGCTGCGTACCATTCCAGTGAGAGCTGAAGATCCTGGTCGGATGAAGCCATCAGGACCACATCATCTGCAAAAAGCAGAGACTTAATCCTGCAGCCACCAAACCGGATCCCCTCAAACCCTTAAAGTTATGAACAGAATCGGTGACAAAGGGCATTGTAGCTGACATAGCTATTAAGGACGGGAATCTCACGAGCAAACTGCTCTCCCACACACCCTGTCTGCCATCTGCCCTGAACAGTGAAACCCTGGACTCATCCGCGAAGAGAACACCGATCCAAAGTGCCAGACCCCATCGAACGTGAGCATTTGCCCATTTAAGTCGCTTACAATAACGAACTGTCAAGAACTCGCTGAGCTTCCCTGAGACGGTCTCGTTTAGAAGTTAAGCAAACATTTTTTGGTTATGCGGACCAATTGTTGCAGCAGCTGTCTGGGTGGCTAGCCTCATGCGATCATGGAAGTGCACCTGCATCCTAGTCACTGCAAGACACTTTAACCACCTGCTCCCAGTGCCACCCGCACTGGTTTAAATGTAACTTAGATATTGGATTTAACTATGTAAAAGCGCTTTGAGTCACTGGAGAAAAGCGCTATATAAATATAATTCACTTCACTTCATAATGAACATATTCGATTTTTGTGTTTATCTGGAAAAAATACAAATCCATAGAAAGGAAAACAGCACAAAATCCCTTTTTATGGCAATTTTTTAAGGAGAATCAACCCTTTTTTGTTTGTTTTCAAATCGACCATATATAGTAAAAATGGAAAAACGGCCTTAACTTTTATTTTATTTCCGTTCCGGAATTGGAAATATAATTAACGGGAAGGGAATTCCATCAACTGCAACATGCAAGTGGCTACATTATGATTTGTTCAGTGCAAGTTTTATCTATTTTTTTAAACAAAGAAAACAATCTGAAGTTGTCTTTATTTTTAAGTTATCGTGCCGTGATTTTACCAGTCAGGCCCACTTGGGAGTAGATTTTTTTCCACGTGGCCCCTTATATTAAAAAGGTTTGACACCCCTGCTTTAACATGAGTATCCAACAACATTTTAAGTCAGAAAACACACAAATTCATCATAGGTCTCATTAAACTGTCTAGATTTTAAAGCCAAATTTTGTCCCACCTACTTGCAGAACACAATTAAAGGAGCTCCGAGATTGATTTAAAATAGTTGAAAAAACACAAAAAAAACCCAGAGCCTTTAATGAGTATGAATTTGTCACTCTAATGGAACAGACTGCGTGCCCTGCTAGTAAAACTCATTCAAATGGAAGTCATGACTTGAATTTAGCACAGACTCTTTTCCCTTCTTTGTTTTGCTCATTTCATGCCTGCACAGGATCAAACTTTAGCAAGAAATGAGATAAGAAAATGAAAGTTCGGATGAACCTCAGCACGCATTATTCAATGTCCTTTTTTTTAGTGTGTTTAAATGATTGGAATTGTTCAAATTGGAAAGAGACGTGAGATGATATGAAACATGAACTAACTGCTGCCAACATACACCGTATTGCCAAAAAGTATTTGGCCGCTCAACCAAATGATCAGAACCAGGTGTCCTAATCTCTGAATCAATATTTCTACATACATTTGTCAAAGAACGGGCCGCTTTCAGTGATTTCCAGCGTGTAGCTGTCATAGGATGCCACCAGTGCAACAAATCCAGTGGTCTGTGGAACATTCCCCCTGACCACCTCAGAGCACAACAGACTGTGAATGCCCATTATGAAGACGACAGTCAACTATCGGCTTTTTATGAGAAAAGTTAAGAATTTGGGAACAACAGCAACTCAGCCACCGAGTGGTAGGCCACTTAAACTGACAGAGACGGGTCAGCGGATAGTGCAAAGACTTTCCGCACAGTCAATTGCTACGAAGCTCCAATTAATTAAGCCCACGTGCAGTACGCAGAGAGCTTCATGAAATGGGTTTCCATGGCCGGGCGGCGGCATCTAAGTCATGCATCACTAAGTCCAATGCAAAGTGTGGGATGCAGTAGTGTAAAACACGTCGCCACTGGACTCTAGATTAGTGGAGACGCCTTCTCTGGAGTGATTAATCACGCTTTTCCTGGCAATTTGATTGAAGAGTCTGGGTTTGGAGGTTGCCAGGAGAACGGTAGGCCACGTAAACGGACAAGAGAGGGGTCAGCGGAAGCTGAAACGCATAGTGCAAAGACTTTCTGCACAGTCTGTTGCTACAGAGCTCCAAAATTCCAATTAGCCCACGTACAGTACGCAGAGAGCATCATGGAATGGGTTTCCATGGCCGGGCAGCTTTGTCTAAGCCATACATCCCCAAGTCCAATGCTAAATGTCGGATGAGGTGGCCACTGGACGCCTTCTCTGGAGTGATGAATCATGCTTTTGAACCTGGCAATCTGATGGACGAGTCTGGGTTTGGAGGTTGCCAGGAGTTAGGAGTTTGGTGGAGGAGGAATTATGATGTGGGTTTGTTTTTCAAGAGTTTGGCTTGGCCCCTTAGTTCTAGTGAAAGGACATTTTAAATGCTCCCGGATACCAAATCATTTTGGACAATTCCATGCTCCCAACCTTGTGGGAACAGTTCCTCTTCCAACACTTTTCATTAAGACATGGATGACAGAGTGTGGTGTAGATGCACTTGACTGGCCTGCACAGAGTCCTGACCTGAACCCGATAAAGGCACATTTGGGGTGAATTAGAACGGAGACCGAGAGCCAGGGCTTCTCGACCAATATCAGTGTGTGACCTCACCAATGGTCAAAAAAATCCTATAACGACACGCCGCAACCTTGTGGACAGCCTTCCCAGAAGAGTTGAAGCTGTAATAGCTGCAAAAGGTGGACTGGCATCATATTGAACCCTTTCCAAACATGTTTTTGTCTAAATAAAAATACTTAACTTTACTTCAAATGACCCATCAAATTAATAAAAATGACAATAAATGTAATAATTTCGGGCCGCATTGTGCCGAGTGTGACATTTGGTGGAGGAGGAATTATGGTGTGGGGTTGTTTTTTTAAGAGTTTTCCTTGACCCCTTAGTTCTAGTGAAAGGAACTTTGAATGCTCCCGGATAACAAAACATTTTGGACAATTCCATGCTCCCAACCTTGTGGGAACAGTTTGGAACGGGGCCCCCTCTTCTAACATGACTGTGCACCAGTGCACAAAACAATGTCCATAAAGATATGGATGATGGATGCTGGTGTGGATGAACTTGACTGGCCTGCACAGAGTCCTGACCTGAATTAGAACTGAGGCCTTCTCGACCAACATCAGTGTGTGACCTCACCAATGCGCTTTTGGAAGAATGGTGGAAAATACCTATGAACACACTCCACAACCTTGTGGACAGCCTTCCCAGAAGAGTTGACGCTGTAATAGCTGCAAAAGGTGGACCCGCATCATATTGAACCCTATGGGTTAGGAATGGGATGGCACTTCAAGTTCATAGGTGAGTCAAGGCAGGTGGCCAAATACTTTTGGCAATAAAGTGTAATTAAAAAAAACAAAAACATCCTGCAACATTCACCCTCAAAGTCTCTACTCCCTAAACCAAACTCTGGCCCCCGGGCCAAATTTGAGGCAATATCAAATTAACCTTAAAGCTGGCCCGCCGGTGCTATACAGCGGTGCCGCTGTAACACCACATTCACCGATTTCCCGGGAGACTCTCGAATCTCAGTCCCCTTCCCGAAAATCTCCCGGTGCAACCATTCTCCCGAATTCCACCCGGACAACAATATTGGGGGTGTGCCTTAAAGACACTGCCTTTAGCGTTCTCTACAACCTGTCATCAAGTCTGTTTTTCCTCCTCACAAACAGTCACGTAACATATGTGGCTTCTACACAAATGTAAGTAAATGCAAGGCATACTTGATCAACAGCATACAGGTCACACTGAGGGTGGCCATATAAACAACTTTAACACTGTTACAAATATGCGCCGCACTGTGAACCCACACCAAACAAGAATGACCGACACATTTCGGCAGAACATCCGCACCGTAACACAACAGAACAAAATACCCAGGAGCCCTTGCAGCACTAACTCTTCCGGACCACTACAATATACGCCCCGCCCACCTGAGCCCCGACATTAAAAAGGCCTAAGTAGTTGATTTATTCATTGTTATTTTATTTTCAAATGTATTAGCCTCTGGAAAAAGTTAATGTTGATATTTACCTCAGAAGGCTGCAAATACCAAAGAGGCATTCAATTTTTATTTAAATTTGATTTAATATGCCATTGATCATTTTTAATTATTATTGTTATTATTATTTGAAACTCAATTTTGCATGTCACTATAAAGCATGGGTGTCAAACTCTGGCCCCCGGGCCAAATCTGATTTGGCCCTTGAGGCAAAGTCAATTTAGCATTAGAGCTGGCCCACCGGTGTTATAGAGCGTCAGTGCCGCTGTAACACCGCATTCACCGCTAATACTCATACTTGCCAACCCTCCTAATTTTCCCCGTAGACTCCCGAATTTCAGTGCCCTCCCTGAAAATCTCCCGGGGCAACCATTCTCCCGAATTTCTACTGATTTCCACCTGGACAACTATATTGGGGGCACTGCCTTTAGCGTTCTTTACAACCTGTCGTTACGTCCGCTTTTCCTCCATACTAACAGCGTGTCACATAATATTTGTGGCTCTTACACACACACACACAAGTGAATGCAAGCATACTTGGTCAACAGCCTTACAGGTCACACTGAGGGTGGCCGTACAAACAACTTTAGCACGGTTACAAATATGTGCCACACTGTGAACCCACAACAAACAAGAATGACAAACACATTTCAGATGAACATCCGCACCGTAACACAACAGAACAAATACCCAGAACCCCTTGCAGCACTAACTCTTCCGGGAAACTTCCAGCAAACTGACCAATAACTAACGTTTTATTCATGCATTTTCTCTTGCTACTTCAAGGCTTAAATGTTTGGTTCATTCATTATTATTTTATTTTCAAATGTATTATTAGCTCGTGGAATTGTTTTTTATATTTACCTCAGAAGATTGCAAATAGAAAAAAAGGCATACCATTTTTTTTTACTTTTTTTTTGATATGCCATTGATGTTTTTTTAATTATTATTATTTGAAACTGGATTTTGCATGTCACTAAAGTTATATAAGCCTTGCTTGTTCAATATTTAATGCAAAACTTGTTTGGGTCCCTATTAAAAGGTTATTTTGTTCAACCTCGGCCCGCTGCTTTTGTTCAGTTTAAAATTTTGGCCCACTCTGTATTTCAGTTTGACACCCCTGCTCTAAACAGTGCAAAACGTGGCTGTTCTGCAAAGCAATTGTTGTTTTTTCTCTCCCTGACAATTGCAGCAAGCACGACTTGCAGGGCAGGCTTAGTCACGCTGACAGAGCGGCGCTTTGAAACAGGCCAGAAAAAGCCACAGCATGATCTCCGGTTTTGGGTCCCATCTGAGCCCTCGCCTCCTTTGTTGAGCCCCCGAGATGTGCTTGAGCACGGAGCCTGCGTCCCCTCATTATTGACTTCCGTATCCTCAGGCGCCGTAAACGCCACAATGTTGGGTTGCAAAGCATAAAAGCCATCTTGGCATCCCCCCTTGATGATATTTTATGACACCAGATGGCACTTTACAAATGTTTGCAACATGTTCTGTCGTTATTGTGTCGGTAAATGCTTACAAACACCGACTATGACGAATAATATCAAGCCGTACGTCACGTCAACGAATTGAAACCCTTTGCTGATACTAAAAAGGGACTATTTTTGGTCTTCACGTTACACATGCCTAAAGAACTGATCCACTTGGACGCGAGCCGATCTTGCTGTGCCAGTCGGTGGTGCTTGAATGCAGACTAATCCTGTTTAAAAGTGTTTAATGCTTATCCATAACTCGTGAATTACGAGCCGCCGTGGACGCTCGATTCACAAACCTCAACATCTCTGATAATACGCTGGAAATATACACTTAAATGTCAAAAGTAATTGGACACCTGCCTTGATTCACGGGTTCAGGTCAGGACTCTGAGCAGGCCAGTCAAGTTCATCCACACTAGACTCTGTCATCCATGTCTTTAAAGGGGAACATTATCACAATTTCAAAAGGGTTAGAAACAATAAAAATCACTTCCCAGTGGCTTGTTTTATTTTTCGAAGTTTTTTTCAAAATTTTACACCTCCCGGAATATCCCTAAAAAAAATCTTTAAAGTTCTTGATTTTCGCTATTTGCGATGCGACTGTCCATTTCCCTGTGACGTCATACAGGGCTGCCAATACAAACAACATGGCGGTTACCACAGCAAGATATAGCGACATTAGCTCAGATTCAGACTCGGATTTCAGCGGCTTAAACGATTCAACAGATTAGGCATGTATTGAAACAGATGGTCGGAGTATGGAGGCAGATAGCGCAAACAAAATTGAAGAAGAAACTGAGGCTATTGAGCGAATAGCTATTGACGCTATTCGGCCATAGCATGGGTGTACCTAATGAAGTGGCCAATAGCATGGCTGCCTTATTAGCATCGCCGGTAAAATGTGCGGACCAAACGATCAGGACTTTCGCATCTTGTGACACTGGAGCTACTTAAATCCGTCGATTGGTAAGTGTTTGTTTCGCATTAAATGTGGGTGTCTAGTTTCAAATGTACATACAGCTAGCGTAAATTGCATGTTAGCATCGATTAGCGTAGCATGTTAGTATCAATTAGCTGGCAGTCATGCCGCGACCAAATATGTCTGATTAGCACATAAGTCAACAACATTAACAAAACTCACCTTTGTGATTTCGTTCACTTTATGGTTGCAAATGCATCTGCAAGTTTTTTTAATTTTCCTAAAGCACCTACTATATTGTTTTGCCCCTATAAATATTTATCTATGTATGAGATACCTTGGAAAATTAGTTATTTACACATAATTTAGTAAATGTTTATTTTTGTACCTTAATTGATTCCAAACAGCATCTGCAACACGGCAGTAAAACGGCTGATCAAACAAAACAGAAGTGCTGGACCCACTCAACGCCAATTGCACCGGTCCCCTCCACGGTTTCTCATCGTCATCCCATTGAGTTAAGTTTTTTTCTTGCCCTGATGTCGTCGTGGCTTGTGCAGCCCTTTGAGACACTCGTGATTTAGGGTCATATAAGTCAACTTTGATTGATTGAACTTTGAATTCACCCCAGAGGTGTTCTATCGGGTTCAGGTCAGGACTCTGTGCAGGCCAGTCAAGTTCATCCACACCAGAGTGTCATCCATGGATTTACGGACCTTGTCATGTTGGAAGAGGAAGGGTGTCCGCTCCAAACTGTTCACAAGTTGGGAGCATATGGAATTGTCCAAAATGTTTTGGTTTCCTGGAGTATTCAACGTTCCTTTCCCTGGAACTAAGGGGCCAAGCCAAACTCTTGAAAAACAACCCCACACCATAATTCCTCCTCCACCAAATGCCACACTCGGCACAGTGCAGTCCGAAATTATTACATTTATTGTCATTTTTATTAATTTGATGGGTAATTTGCTGTAACGTTAAGTATTTTTATTTAGACAACATGTTTGGAAAGTATAATATACTATATTGCCAAAAGTAGACTCACATTTGAACTTGAAGTGTGCAGCCCATTGAGACACTTGTGATTTAGGGCTATATAAATAAACTTTGATTGGTTGACCTTTGAATTCGTCCCGAAGGTGTTCTATCGGGTTCAGGTCAGGACTCTGTGCAGGCCAGTCAAGTGCATCCACACCAGACTCTGTCATTCATGTCCATGGCTACCACGGCTCACCTATTTTATGCCGTTTTTGTGCAAACTCTTGAACTGATCAGACCGTGTTTGCCATGGATTGTTGGGTAACATTCATATTTTTATTCAGGTTTTGCTGTCGCTTAGCATGCTCTCTTTTTGCTCTTCGTCACAATGGATTAGAAATCAATGATGCTTCAAGACTGCAAAGAAAACCGTTGAAGACGCAGGACCATAACCTGGATTTGACAGGAAAACTAAGAAATTGGAGGTCTGAAGGGCTGAAATCAGGGCTATCCTAGCACCAGCCATTTTATACCGCTTGTCCCTCTCGGGGTGGATAATATTATCTTAAGCAACATAATGAACAATCCACTTATTTCAATTACTAAGCTGAAGTTTAGCGTGTGATACAAATTTAACATCATTAAAAGGTTTAATTTCCTACATGGGTTTGAAGTTTAAATACCGTGTTTTCCGGACTATAAGGCGCACATAAAATATTTTAAAATGTTCTCAAAACTCGACAGTGTGCCTTATGACCCGGTGCGCCTAATGTACGGAGTAATTTTGGTTGTGTTTACCGACCTCAAAGCTATTTTAGTTGGCACATGGTGTAATGATAAGTGTGATCAGTAGATGGAAGTCACACATAAGAGATATGTGTAGACTGCAAAATGACTCAAGTAAATACCAATATAGACAATATAGAAAATGACACACAAAAATCTATCAAAATATTTTAGTACGACTTTGGTAAGCTATGACGCCACACCATTTTTTGTTGTAATATGGTTTCTGTCGGAGGACAAAAATGAGGCAAACTTCCCTAATTGTTAGAAAGCCCACAGTTCAATGTTTGTGTTTATTAATCAATCAATCAATCAAACAATATACATAGATACATGGATGATGGAGAAAAATGTGAATGAACTTGACTGGCCTGCACAGAGTCCTGACCTGAACCCGATAGAACACCTCCGGGACGAATTCAAAGGTCAATCAATCAAACTTTATTCATATAGCCCTAAATCACAAGTGTCTCAACATCCTCAGTTCAGATCCCACATAAGGGCAAGGAAAAACTCACAACCCAGTGGGATGTCAATATGAATGACTGTGAGAAACCTTGGAGAGGACTGCATTTTTGTGGGTGACCCACGCAACCCCTTCTCTAGGGGAATATACATTATATGTCACCGACTGTGACTCAGTTTGTTTACATGGACAACTTTCTCCGCCGCCGCCGCAGGAAGACGTGTTTTATGCCTCTCCTTCTTTGTCTCATTTTGTCCACCAGATCTTTTATACTGTGCGTCAATGCACAAAGGTGAGCTTTGTTGATATTATTGACTTGTTATGGCGTGCTAATCAGGCTTCTTTGTCTCATTTTTTTCCACCAAACGTTTTATACTGTGCGTCAATGCTCAAAAGGTGAGCTTTGTTGATATCATTGACTTGTTATGGAGTGCTAATCACGCTTCTTTGTCTCATTTTGTCCACCAAATCTTTTATACTGTGCGTCAATGCACAAAGGTGAGCTTTGTTGATATCATTGACTTGTTATGGAGTGCTAATCACGCTTCTTTGTCTCATTTTGTCCACCAAACATTTTATACTGTGCGTCAATGCACAAGGGTGAGTTTAGTTGATATCATTGACTTGTTATGGAGTGCTAATCGGGATTATTTGTCTCATTTTGTCCACCAAACGTTTTATACTGTGCTTCAATGCACAAAGGTGAGCTTTGTTGATATTATTGACTTGTTATGGAGTGCTAATCAGGCTTCTTTGTCTCATTTTGTCCAACAAACCTTTTTGTACTGTGAGTCAATGCAAAAAGGTGAGCTTTGTTGATATTATTGATTTGTTATGGAGTGCTAATCAAGCTTCTTTGTTTCATTTTGTCCACCAAATGTTTTATACTGTGCGCCAATGCAGAACGGTAAGCTTTGTTGATATTATTTACTTGTTATGGAGTGCTAATCGGGCTTCTTTGTCTCATTTTGTCCACCGAACATTTTATACTGTGCGTCAATGCAGGTAGGTAAGCTTTGTTGATATTATTGACTTGTTAGAGAGTGCTAATCAGGCATAATTGGTCGCTGCCTGACTGCAAGTTAATCGATGCTAACATGCTATACCGTGTTTTTCGGACTACAAGGTACACATAAAATCGTTTAATCAACCCGGTGCGCCTAATGTAAGGAGTGATTTTGGTTGTGCTTACCGACCTCGAGAATATATTTTTTTTGGTACGTGGTGTGATGACAAGTGCGGCCAGTAGATGGCAGTCACACATAAGAGATCTGTGTAGACTGCAATATGACGAAAGTAAACCACACTGAAATGTTATATGTTCCTTTGAAAATTGAAAGGAAAAAAAACGGGGTGAAAAATATGTTTTTTTGTTGTAATATGGTTTCTGTCGGAGAACAAACACGACACAAACCTTCTTAATTGTTCGAAATCTCACTTTTTAATATGTTTGTGTTTATAGTCGACGGATTCACAAATTTCAGTGGTCCTGGAACCCACCGTCGTGGGGACTGTGACTCAACAGTTTGTTTACAAGTACAACTTTCTCCGACGCTGCCAGAGAAATTTTATGCCTCTCCTTTGTCTCATTTTGTCCACCAAACGTTTTATGCTGTGCGCCAATGTTGATATGATTGACTTGTTATGGAGTCAGGCATATTTGGTCGGTGCATGACTGCAAGCTAATTGATGCTAAAATGCTATTTAGGATGGCTATATGCACACATGGCATCATTATGCCGCGTTTGAAGGTATATTTGAGCTCATTTGATTTCCTTTACTTAACCCCAAAAGGGACAAGCGGTAGAAAATGGATGGATAGATGATGTTCATTTATATGTGCATGTCTCATGACACATTATCTGTATGTAATATTGGCTGCATTTCAGATAAGTTGTTTGTGTGCCATGTTGTTCCAGACCACAGCAAACGTGAGCCAGCTTGCAAAGATTGTAATAAATACATCAGAAAAACACAGCTTGTTGTTTCCTTTGACTTGGACAAACACATCCATTCATTTCCAGGAGTTATCCTGTAAGAAGTGTTACTAATGTTTTCAAATGTTGTAGAAATGTGGAGAATAAATATTACATTTTACCATGTCTTTGAGATCATGTTCTGTGTACTTATGTTCTGTTTTGTTTTTGACTCCATTAGTTCCAGTTTTTGCGCACCCTGGTTTGTTTTAGTTTCCATGACAACCATTAGTTTCACTTGGCTCATTTGTTTGGACTCACGCACCTGTCAATAATCATAGCACTATTTAAGCCTGTAGTTGCCAGGCAGTCACCCTCTACACACCCTTGATACCTGATTACTCACTTCTTGCCATAGATTCATGCTTTTCACGTCACAGTAAGTGTTTGTTGTCCATAGCTCTGCCATTGTGCGAGTTTTTGTTTTCAGAGACACGTTTTGATCCTCTGCTGAGAGCGCCTTTCGTAGATATGCAACATTTAATATTTGCATTATTCATTTGTTATTGTTGACGTCCGTGTTTTTGCCACTTCATGTTTAAACTTGTCGATTTTCAACTGACAAAATAGAAGAGAGGAAGGTCATTGTTTGCTGGTTTTGTAAGAAAACAAGTCAAAATCCACTCAGTTTGCGTTGGACACCAAGCTGTTTCTTGATTTGTTTTCTCCTAAATATTTGCTTTCAGTATTTTTTTTTTAAAGAAGGATACAAGGATTTATTCAGCCCTTTCACAGTTTAAGTAAAGTTGGATCCACGCCAATGAAAAAGCCCACAAAAACACGGGCAGGCATCTGCTTGAGTTTTATAAACGACTGCCTAAAGTCTCTCCAAAAAACACGCACTAGTTTCTAAGGCAATGCAGCAAAAGCCACAGAGGCCAAATGTAAATGGGACTGCAGTCAAAAGGATGTTTTTTTTTAATCACGAAAAAGCCAGGAACAGTAAATAATTACATGCTGCCCTTGAGACCAGGTTGGGATATGCACAGTGCAATATTATAATTATTTAAAACAAGATTTCCAATTTAAGATTAATGGCCCTTTTATTGTCTTGTGTTGTGTTCGGGTCTGTGGGACCCGTTTTCCTTTTTTTTTATTAAAAGAAAAATGATTAAAAAAATTAATTTTTCGAACTGAGACTCACTGACTTTGGCTCAATTTCTGTGAAGAACATATATCAGAATACATGTTTAATGACTACACACCATACACACCCCCTACGAATTGTTTTATTACATTAGCTCAACTGGACCCGGTGCTAATAGAAGTGTGGAAATTGATGTTCTGTGTACCACACTCACCGAAACACCCACACAAAAACACACACACACACACACAAACACACAGCAGGCACAGGCAGGAGGACGACGGAGTGTAGGTACATAAAACATCAGAGGGTGAAATGTGCGAGAAAATGAGAGCAGACAGTGTTGACAAACATTGTTGCAACCATATGTGGGAACCGCAGGTGCAGAAACACAAAAGAAGAATCCCTGTGGAAATGCAGAAACTGGCAAATTAATGTTCCGTGCAACGTTCATATAGTTGTTACTCAGCCGGCGTTTGTGGGTCTGCTGGACCCGTTACATTTTGTGGCTTTTAATGCCTCACAATCCAACACTTTTGTTAAAATACTAAACAGATGTTTACCTTATCCCAATAAACATCTGATCAGCATTTTAATGGTGTTTAAAGGTTGCAACATTGTTTGTCAACACTGCCTGCTCTCGTTTTCTCGCACATTTGACCCTCTGATGTTCTGTGTACAATCAAACACTTATATTAAAATACTGAACAGATGTTTATTGGGATAAGGTAAAAATCTGTTCAGTATTTTAACATAAAGCTGTTTGATTGTGAGGCATTAAAAGCCACAAAATGCAATGGGTCCATCAGACCCACAAACGCTGGCTAAGTAGAACAATATGAACGTTACTTAAGGGTTAAATGAACCCACTCGATGTCCATTGCATCTGGTCTCCCTTAGAGGTTCGGGGGGCGGGGGTGCACTGTCGAGTTTTGAGAAAATGAAAAGATTATATGTGCACATTGTAGTCCGAAAAACACGGTAAATCATGTTAGCATCGATTAGCTTGCAGTCATGCAGCGACCAAATAAGCCTGATTAGCACCCCATAACAAGTCCATGATATCAACAAAGCTCACCTTTGTGCATTGAAGCACAGTATAAAACGTTTGGTGGACAAAATGAGACAAAGAAGCCTGATTAGCACCCCATCGCAAGTCAATAATATCAACAAAGCTCACCTTTGTGCATTGAAGCACAGTATAAAACGTTTGGTGGACAAAATGAGACAAAGAAGGAGAGGCATCAAACGCTTCTGTCTGCAGCGGCGGCGGCGGAGAAAGTTGGACATGTAAACAAACTGAGTCACAGTCCGCACGATGGTGAGTTCAAGGACCGCTGAAATCAGTAGGACAAAACCGTGCTCATCAATGAAGTATAAACAAAATAAAGTATAAAGTATAAATAAAAATATAATATATATTCCCCTAGAGGGCGGCGGGGGCTCACCTGCTGCCGGGCACTATTCAGAGTGTTATTTATTCCCCTTTCTTGCCACACTCAGTCTGGCGTCCTAATATATCCTAAAATATTTATTTTCCCATCATTACCACTTTCTTTACAAACTATGCATGAAATAATCATCTAGTTAGGATTAAAAACGTTAAAAACACTTTTTTGCTAGCTTTGAAGCTACAAAAGTATTTTATTTTTTATTATTTTTTATTATTTAAAGATATATAGCCATAATTAGTGTTATGATCCGTTGCCCGGATCATGTTCTGTTTGTTTTGGGACTCCCTCAGTTCCTGTTTTGTGCACCCTTGAGTTTGTTTTCTGTTACTATTGGTGCTGATTGGTTACTCACCTGCCGCCGGGCACTAATCAGAGTGCTATTTATTCCCCTTTCTTGCCACACTCAGTCTGGCTTCCTAATATATCCTAAAATATTTATTTTCCCATCATTACCACTTTCTTTACAAACTATGCATGAAATAATCATCTTGTTAGGATTAAAAATGTTAAAAAACACTTTTTTGCTAGCTTTGAAGCTACAAAAGTATTTTATTTTTTATGATTTTTTTATTATTTAAGGATATATAGCCATAATTGGTGTAATGATCCGTTGCCCGGATCATGTTCTGTTTGTTTTGGGACTCCCTCAGTTCCTGTTTTTTGCACCCTTGAGTTTTTTTTCTGTTACCATTGGTGCTGATTGGTTACTCACCTGCTGCCGGGCACTAATCAGAGTGTTATTTATTCCCCTTTCTTGCCACACTTAGTCTGGCTTCCTAACATATCCTAAAATATTTATTTTCCCATCATTACCACTTTGTTTACAAACTATGCATGAAATAATCATCTTGGTAGGATTAAAAATGTTAAAAACACTTTTTTGCTAGCTTTGAAGCTACAAATTATTTTATTTTTTATTATTTAAGGATATATAGCCATAATTAGTGTTATGATCCGTTGCCCGGATCATGTTCTGTTTGTTTTGGGACTCCCTCAGTTCCTGTTTTGTGCACCCTTGAGTTTGTTTTCTGTTACTATTGGTGCTGATTGGTTACTCACCTGCTGCCGGGCACTAATCAGAGTGCTATTTATTCCTGTTTCTTGCCACACTCAGTCTGGCTTCCTAACATATCCTAAAATATTTATTTTCCCATCATTACCACTTTCTTTACAAACTATGCATGAAATAATCATCTTGTTAGGATTAAAAATATTAAAAACACTTTTTTGCTAGCTTTAAAGCTACAAATTATTTTATTTGTTATTATTTTTTATTATTTAAAGATATATAGCCATAATTAATGTTATGATCCGTTGCCCGGATCATGTTCTGTTTGTTTTGGGACTCCCTCAGTTCCTGTTTTGTGCACCCTTGAGTTTGTTTTCTGTTACCATCGGTGCTGATTGGTTACTCACCTGCCGCCGGGCACTAATCAGAGTGCTATTTATTCCCCTTTCTTGCCACACTCAGTCTGGCTTCCTAATATATCCTAAAATATTTATTTTCCCATCATTACCACTTTCTTTACAAACTATGCATGAAATAATCATAAAGTTAGGATTAAAAATGTTAAAAACACTTTTTTGCTAGCTTTAAAGCTACAAATTATTTTATTTGTTATTATTTTTTATTATTTAAAGATATATAGCCATAATTAATGTTATGATCCGTTGCCCGGATCATGTTCTGTTTGTTTTGGGACTCCCTCAGTTCCTGTTTTGTGCACTCCTGAGTTTGTTTTCTGTTACTATTGGTGCTGATTGGTTACTCACCTGCTGCCGGGCACTAATCAGAGTGCTATTTATTCCTGTTTCTTGCCACACTCAGTCTGGCTTCCTAACATATCCTAAAATATTTATTTTCCCATCATTACCACTTTCTTTACAAACTATGCATGAAATAATCATCTTGTTAGGATTAAAAATATTAAAAACACTTTTTTGCTAGCTTTAAAGCTACAAATTATTTTATTTGTTATTATTTTTTATTATTTAAAGATATATAGCCATAATTAATGTTATGATCCGTTGCCCGGATCATGTTCTGTTTGTTTTGGGACTCCCTCAGTTCCTGTTTTGTGCACCCTTGAGTTTGTTTTCTGTTACCATCGGTGCTGATTGGTTACTCACCTGCCGCCGGGCACTAATCAGAGTGCTATTTATTCCCCTTTCTTGCCACACTCAGTCTGGCTTCCTAATATATCCTAAAATATTTATTTTCCCATCATTACCACTTTCTTTACAAACTATGCATGAAATAATCATAAAGTTAGGATTAAAAATGTTAAAAACACTTTTTTGCTAGCTTTAAAGCTACAAATTATTTTATTTGTTATTATTTTTTATTATTTAAAGATATATAGCCATAATTAATGTTATGATCCGTTGCCCGGATCATGTTCTGTTTGTTTTGGGACTCCCTCAGTTCCTGTTTTGTGCACTCCTGAGTTTGTTTTCTGTTACTATTGGTGCTGATTGGTTACTCACCTGCTGCCGGGCACTAATCAGAGTGCTATTTATTCCCCTTTCTTGCCACACTCAATCCGGCTTCCTAATATATCCTAAAATATTTATTTTCCCATCATTCTTTACAAACTATGCATGAAATAATCATCTTGTTAGGATTAAAAATGTTAAAAACACGTTTTTGCTAGCTTTGAAGCTACAAATTATTTTATTTGTTATTATTTTTTATTATTTAAAGATATATAACCATAATTAGTGTAATGATCCGTTGCCCGGATCACATTCTGTTTGTTTTGGACTCCCTCAGTTCCTGTTTTGTGCACCCTTTAGTTTCTTTTCTGTTATCATTGGTGCTGATTGGTTACTCACCTGCTGCCGGGCACTAATCAGAGTGTTATTTATTCCCCTTTCTTGCCACACTCAGTCTGGCTTCCTAATATATCCTAAAATATTTATTTTCCCATTATTACCACTTTCTTTACAAACTATGCATGAAATAATCATCTAGTTAGGATTAAAAACGTTAAAAACACTTTTTTGCTAGCTTTGAAGCTACAACGTATTTAATTGTTTTATTATTTTGTATTATTTAAGCATATATAGCCATAATTAGTGTTATGATCCGTTGCCCGGATCATGTTCTGTTTGTTTTGGGACTCCCTCAGTTCAGTTTTGTGCACTCTTGAGTTTGTTTTCTGTTACCATTGGTGCTGATTGGTTACTCACCTGCTGCCGGGCACTAATCAGAGTGTTATTTATTCCTGTTTCTTGCCACACTCAGTCTGGTTTCCTAATTTGCTACATACAACAATTTACGACGGTTTGATCCCTGTTTTTCTGTATACTAGCTTCCACGCTAGACTATTTTTTCATGCTAGCTTCCATTGCTAAGCTATTTTTTTTTTTGCTGGCCCCCTTAGCTTTTGCCTTCCGCGCTTTGAGCACCCTCTTGTTTTTTCCCGCTTGATTTATTGCTTAAAGAATTTCCCGCCTGCACAACCAAAGTCCGTCTGCATCCTGGGAGAACAACCCCCGCATCACCCATGCGCCCAGATCGTTACAATAAGAATACGTCGGTTTAATATAAAACATTTTTCACCATCATTTCCATCTTTAGATGTACAAATGGACAGCACTCAATAATCAACATTTATCATTATTCGTATGTTGGCATTGAAATGTACCCATATTGTGTACCGATTACCCAGAAAAAAAAACCCTAAAATGTCAATGTGCATCAGTGTGTCGTCTTCCAGCCTTCCAGCCCCCTGAGTCATGGGCGGGTGTCACATTGTTGGCTGCTGCCGGCTCTTTCTGACAGAAGCCATCACTTACATAGCACGAGCCTGTCAAGGCCGAACCGAAAGTCTTTCCTAAAGAGCAACCGGGAGGCGGAATTCATGGCATATTTGCAGTACATGGTGCTGAAGGATGCACTCGGGAATGGAAGATATGGGGTGCGGGGGTGGGGGGGTGGGGGGTGAAATACCCTCTTACATTTTGATAACAACACCAGAGGCGATGGCACACTTAGTGGGGCTGTCGTTAAGTCAATACAAATGGGAGCATATTTCTACCAGTCCGACAGTAGAACACCTACTAAGGGTAACATGTCGAAGCAACACACATAAGCTATAGCAGGGTTGTTGTTTATGTATGAGGCAGCTGAATAAGAATAAAGAAAATGTATTGCAAAGCCAATAGAAGTTGTGTTGGCGGTTCATTATTTAAACCGGGGCTCCCCAAACTTTTTGACTATTTCATCCCTACAAGCCTGTTTTGCAGGTTTCCCTGCTCATCAGGGGATTTTATAATAACATAGGCACCAGAAACCCCCGCCACCCCGAAAGGGATAAGCGGTAGATGCATATATAATAAAATCCTCTGAAGAGCAGGGTTAACCTGCAAAACAGGAGATTTTATGATAAAATATACAATAAAATCCCCTGAAAAGCAGGGAAACCTGCAAATAGCTTCTGTGTTTTTTCCTGACCTAACGTATATTCCGTTCTACCCCGGTATTGAGCAATGAATAATGGATGATGCCACAGGAATATGCATTTTTAAACAATATGATTTGCTTGGGCGGCTAGAGACACCGAGAGTGACAAGCAGTATAAAATGGATTAGAAAGGACAGATTAAAAAATAAAACAAAATAAAAAATAAAATTCTAATTAAAAATGTTTAACTTGGGACTTCCCGCCGGACGGATTTTGGACGCTGGTGGGCCGGATCCGAGGGGATTCCTGATTTAAACGGTAGCATGGGTATTTTTTTAATCCATCAATTGTCTTCCGCTTATCCAAAGTTGGGTCGCGGGGGCAGCAGCCTAAGCAGGGAAGCCCAGACTTCCCTCTCCCCAGCCTCTTCCCGGGGGATCCTGAGGCATTCCCAGGCCAGCCGGGAGACATAGTCTTCCCAACGTGTCCTTGTTAGAATAACTATGTATATATTATCGTCATAACTTTATGCTTAAGGGCCGTTACTATAAAGTATTGTCAAGTTGTGCGGAAGTGGTATTTCTGTATTTGTGCAGAGCTAGCAATCCAAAAGATTGCTGGCCTTTTTTTATCAGTGTTTTGTCCAGATTCAGCCTGCTGACTGGCAAGGCCGAACATTGGGTACCGGGATCAGACAAAGCAGAGAATCGGCGATAGCACCAGTACTTGGCCTGCTAAATGCCAAGGCCGAACATTGGGTACCGGGATCAGACAAAGCAGAGACTCGGCGATAACACCAGTACTTGGCCTGCTGACTGCCACGGCCGAACATTGGGGACCGGGATCAGACAAAGCAGAGACTCAGCGATAGCACCAGTACTTGGCCTGCTGACTGCCACGGCCGAACATTGGGTACCGGGATCAGACAAAGCAGAGACTCGGCGATAGCACCAGTACTTGGCCTGCTAAATGCCAAGGCCGAACATTGGGTACCGGGACCAGAGAATGCAGAAAATTGGCGATAGCACCAGTACTTGGCCTGCTAAATGCCAAGGCCGAACATTGGGTATCGGGACCAGACAAAGCAGAGACTCGGTGATAGCACCAGTACTTGGCCTGCTGACTGCCACGGCCGAACATTGGGTACCGGGATCAGAAAAAGCAGAGACTTGGCGATAGCACCAGTACTTGGCCTGCTAAATGCCAAGGCCGAACATTGGGTACCGGGATCAGACAAAGCAGAGACTCGGTGATAGCACCAGTACTTGACCTGCTGACTGCCACGGCCGAACATTGGGTACCGGGATCAGACAAAGCAGAGACTCGGTGATAGCACCAGTACTTGGCCTACTAAATGCCAAGGCCGAACATTGGGTACCGGGACCAGAGAAAGCAGAGACTAGGCGATGGCCCCAAGTGTCAACATATTTGCATTTTTTTAATAATCATATATCGTGTCTAACTTGAGTTGTCGAGTCTACCCCCTTCCCTCAGCGACAGTGATGTAATAGGGACTTGCCTAATAAATAGAGGAGGCACGCGGACTTGACTTTTAGAACGTAGTTTGGATCTGTAACTAGAGTACAGCCCAAAACACGTGTCTCCTCATGAGCTAAATTGAACTCTGTCTCTGCTTGTTTCCTATATTCTTGTCTGATTATTAGTTGTCATCAGTGTTTGAACCTGACAGTCCTGGGTCTTTCCCCCGTGGCCTCCTACCGGTTGGACATGCCCTAAAAGCCTCCCTCGTGAGGCGTTCGGTTGGCAACCTGACCAGATGCCGGAACCACCTCATCTGGCTCCTCGATGTGGAGGAGCAGTGGCTTTACTTTGAGCTCCTCCCGGATGACAGAGCTTCTCACCCTATCGCTAAGAGAGAGCTCATTTCGGCCGCTTGTACCCATGATCTTGTTCTCTCGGTCATAACCCGAAGCTCATGACCATAGGTGAGGATGGGAACGTAGATCGACCGGTAAATTGAAAGCTTTGCCTTCCGGCTCTGCTCCTTCTTCACCACGACTGATCGATACAGCGTCCGCATTACTGAAGACGCCGCACCGATCCGCCTGTCGACCTCATAAGCCACTCTTCCCTCACTCGTGAACAAGACTCCGAAGTACTTGAACTCCTCCACTTGGGACAGGGTCTCCTCCGCAACCCGAAGATTGCACTCCATCCTTTTCCAGGCGAGAACCATGGACCTGGACTTGGAGGTGCTGATTCTCATCCCGGTCGCTTCACACTCGGCTGCGAACCGATCCAGTGAGAGCTGAAGATCCTGGCCAGATGAAGCCATCAGGACCACATCATCTGCAAAAAGCAGAGATCTAATCCTGTAGCCACCAAACCGGATCCCCTCAACGCCCTGACCGCGCCTAGAAATGTTGTCTATAAAAGTTACGAATGGAATCAGTGACCAAGGGCAGCCTTGGCAGAGTCTAACCCACACTGGAAACGTGTCCGACTTACTCTGACACAGCTCATACAGGGAGCGGACATGTACCGTATTTTTCGGACTATAAGGGGTACCTAAAATCATTTAATTTTCTCAAAGTTACAGTTAATTTAAAGTTAAGGTACCAATGATTGTCTCACACATAAACTAAGGGGGGTGAAATTTGTCCTCTGCATTTGACCCATCCCCTTGCTCCACCCCCTGGGAGGTGAGGGGAGCAGTCGGCAGCAGTTGTGGCCATGCCCGGGAATAATTTTTTGTTGATGTAAACCCCAATTCCAACCCTTGAGGTAATGGGTCCCAGCTTTATAGTCTTTGGTATGACTCATGACCTACCGATCTAAGGGTGGACACTCTAACCACTCGGCCACTGAGTCGACAGTACGCCTTATAACCCGGTCGGTCCAATGAACGGAATAATTCAGGTTGTGGTTACCGACTTTGAATCAATTTTATTTGGTACATGATGTAATGATAAGTGTGACCAGTAGATGGCAGTCAAACATAAGAGATATGTGTAGACTGCAATATGACTCGAGTAAATCACACCAAAATGTTATATGTTCCATTGAAAATATAGAGCACTATACACGGGGCTAGAAAAAATCTATCAACATGTTTTAGTACTACTTTGGTAAACTATGAAGCCGCACCATTTAATGGATTGTACTGTGCTTTAACATACGATTATTATTATGTTGTGTGTATAAGATAAGACATTATCTAGTGTTTTTGTTTTGCAATATTATGCAAAAACAACTTTTCTTACTTCTGGTCCTGCTGATCTGTATTTGGGATCTGCATAAATCCTGAAAATTTGCGTCTGTCCGCCTTTGTAGTCTGTGAGGACGCCGTAGTCGATACGCTTCTTCTTTTTCTTTCTTGTTATGGGACATTCATCCGCCGCTGTTGCCATTTCTAATATAAAGTAGTGGGAAGTTCTTACTTATATCTGTTAGTAAACTCGCCATGAAAGTTCTAAAACATACCGGTGTGGTGAATTTACATTATTCATCCAATTTTTTCATTTTTTCACGGGACCCATTTCCGGCGTTGTTGTTGCTGCACTAGAGGCCAACGATGAGGAGATGCTGTTCCGCTATTGATTGTACCCAGAGGGAAGTCACAAGGGACTCCGCACAGAAAGACCCCCGAACCTGGGAGCCTCACACACCCCCATACCATCACAGATGTTGGCTTTTGAACTTTGCGCCTAGAACAGTCCGGACGGTTCTTACCCCTCTTTGGTCCGGAGGACACAACGTCCACCATTTCCAAACCACAGAACCCTTTTACACTTTGCATCAGTCCATCTTAGATAGAGCTCTCTGTGTTTCTGGGTGTTGTTGATAAATTACTTTTGCCATTTAAATCAGGATTCTTGGTTTGCTTAGTAATATCGACTGGATACCCTCCCGAATTTGGTATCATTACAGTGGATGTCCGGTGTAGATCCATTCATGGCGTTTGTTTACATTGTGACACCGGTGAGCTACAGTGTGTAGTGAAGCATATTTAGCTATTCCTCATCCTGCAGGGATAATAATACTTTTAAAAAACTTACTTCTTATTCAATGAGTTTTCTTTATTTTCCAAGAAAGGAAGTAAACTAGCAAAGCTCCGCTCCAAATACTGTAGTTTTTGAATGATTGTGATCACGGCAACAAGACAGCTTGCCAACACATGTAACTTCAGCGCAGATTCGCTAAAATAAGCGAACCAACGAGGCTAACTAGCTAAATGCTAGCTCAAAGCCGTTGCTTAGCAACCCAAAGCTAAACAACAAAAAACAAAGGAGTTGGACATATGTATTGCATGCATGAACTGAAACTGAACCGAACACTTCGTCTGCTTGCAAGTAGTTTGGTTGTGCGCTGCCGAACATGCTCCTCAGCTCGTAAAACCAGCATCATGACGTGATGACGACACACCATAAAAAAAAATGGGGTGGGGGTCGTGGACCATTTTTTTTTTTTTTTTAAACCTCTAATGCAGGGGTAGGGAACCTATGGCTCTAGAGCCAGATGTGGCTCTTTTGATGACTGCATCTGCCTCTCAGATAAATTTTAGCTGACATTGCTTAACACGACAAGTAATTAATAATTACGCTGGTATTCACAGTGTCAAAAATAAGGTTCAAATTATAAAACATTCTCATGCATTTTAATCCAACCACCCGTTTTCTATCCCACCTGTCCAATATGTCGCATTAATGGTAAGAAGTATTAGATTTATTATTGGTTCAATTGAGAATAACAATGTTATTAAAAAGAATAAGAGACTTATTGTACTCTAAAAATGTTGGTCTTGTCAAGACCTGGACTATGGTGTGGTTTTTCCCGTTCTCTTTAATCTTAACTCAAAAATATTACAAAAACAAAGGGTATAAACAAAAGGCGCTCTCAGGGGAGGTTAAAAACTTGGCTATGAAAACTAAAACTCACACAATGGGAGAACTATGAATATAAAATAAAACTTACAAACTATGGCATGAAAAAACTTACTTGGACCGAGAAAGAGCATGGATCGTCGGCATGGATAACATAGGTGTGTAGGAGGTGATAGAGGGTGAGTAGAAGTTGATGTCGCCAGGCTGACTGCCTGGCAACTGCAGGCTTAAATGGTGACGTGGTGATTGAAAACAGGTACATGAGTTGAAGTGAATCAGGTGCGGGGTTACACTTTTCAGAGGGGGTATAGTAAGGAATGTGATTCATTAGTATCGTGGTACTATACTGTGAAGGGAAAGTGCAGTCAGCGCTGCCTGTAGGAGGAAAAGTCACCGCCGCTGTCCAATGGTACTGAGGACGAGCACCAGAAGGCAGGGGGCGGGTGGTATGTGTTGACGGCGAGACACAGCCGACGGGAAAAGAGTGAGAGAGAGAGAGGATTAGGAGTGACGGCTACGTCACGACATGCTGTAAGACATTTGGAAAAGATCTTGTCCACGCCGTGTCTACAGTGGAGCTGCTGGGAAGCCACTTCCACACGTACCAATACCGGTATACGGTACAACCCTACTAAACATATTATCGCTGGGGTTACACTTTTCAGAGGCGGTATAGTACTGAATGTGATTCATTAGTATGGTGGTACTATACTATGGAGAGAAAGTGCAGTCAGTGCTGCCTGTAGGAGGAAAAGTCACCGCCGCTGTCCATGGTACTGAGGACGAGCACCAGAAGGCAGGGGGCGGGTGGTATGTGTTGACGGCGAGATACATCCGCCGGGAAAAGAGCGAGAGAGAGATGATTGGGAGTGACGGCTACGTCACGACATCCTGGAAAAGATCTTGTCCACGCCGTGTCTACAGTGGAGCTGCTGGGAAGCCACTTCCACACGTACCAATACCGGTATACGGTACAACCCTACTAAACATATTACTCGTGCAAATTACACAAAGGCACCGTCTGGAGCAAACTACCGCCACAAATACATTGCAACCCTCTGAGAAACACTACATTACATTTACCGACTTAGTTGCTCGACTTGAGAACAGCTGGTGATTAGTTAAGCAAAAAAGATAAGAATAAAAAAAAAAATGCCATAAAAGCCTTCCGAACAGCAATTAGACTAACGAGAAAGTGAGCGCCGAGGTCTTTTTTTTTTTTTCTGGAGATGTGACGTGCACAAAAATGCATTTAAAGGCGTCCCGCTTGTTCTGTTGAGCACTAATGGGAAGTCTTGTCAGAAGGCTTCTGTTGGACATATCTTAACAACGCACGTCTTTAGCACTCCGCTCCGTAATGTTCCGCCGCTGTTAACGTACGCGCTTGTTAAAATAGCTGCACGGGCGCCATTAGCATGCAGGCTGTTGTACAGTACATATAGTGCTCTTTAAAAAAAAAAAAAAAAAAAAAAAAAAAAAGCTCTCTGCAATGTTTTATTAATTTCAAGGAATGAATGAAGACTTGCAATGCATTGTTTCCAATTTGTTGGTATTTTTTATCCGGCACTGTGCTATGTTTTTTTTTTTTTTTTAAATTGTCTATTACAGTGGTTCTCAACCTTTTTTCAGTGATGTACCCCCTGTGAACATTTTTTTAATTCAAGTACCCCCTAATGAAAACAAAACATTTTTGGTTGAAAAAAAAGAGATAAAGAAGTAAAATACAATACTATGTCATCAGTTTCTGATTTATTAAATTGTATAAATATTGCTCATTTGTAGTGGTATTTCTTGAACTATTTGGAAAAAGAGATATAAAAATAACTAAAAAAATAAACAAGTGATTCAATTATAAATAACGATTTCTACACATAGAAGTAATCATCAACTTAAAGTGCCCTCTTTGGGGATTGGAATAGAGATCCATCTGGATTCATCAACTTCATTCTAAACATTTCTTCACAAAAAAATAAATCTTTAACAACAATATTTATGGAAAATGTCCACAAAAAATCAAGCTGTCAACACTGAATATTGCATTGTTGCATTTCTTTTCACAGTTTATGAACTTACATTTATATTATTATTCAATAAATATATTCATAAAGGTTTTTTGAATTGTTGCTATTTTTTGAATATTTTTGGGCATACCTACAAATACCCCCAAGGGTACGCGTACCCCCATTTGTCTATTATATATGCTAACTTTCGATTTCCTTTAATTGTATATTTTTTCTTTAATACTTTGAAGCACTTTGAGACTTTAACAAATGTAAAGTGCGTTATAAATGCATCATTTTTGTTAAAGATGTCCGATAAAATCGGCAGTCCGATATTATCGGCGGATAAATGCTTTAAAGGGGAACATTATCACAATTTCAAAAGGGTTAAAAACAATAAAAATCAGTTCCCAGTGGCTTGTTTTATTTTTCGAAGTTTTTTTCAAAACTTTACACCTCCCGAAATATCCCTAAAAAAAGCTATAAAGTTCTTGATTTTCGCTATTTCATACAGTGCTGCCAATACAAACAACATGGCGGTTACCACAGCAAGATATAGCGACATTAGCTCGGATTCAGACTCGGATTTCAGCGGTTTAAGCGATTCAACAGATTACGCATGTATTAAAACGGATGGTCGGAGTATGAATGCAGGTAGCGAAAACGAAATTGAAGAAGAAACTGAAGCTATTGAGCGAATAGCGACGCTGTTCGGCCATAGCATGGGTGTACCTAATGAAGTGGCCCATAGCATGGCTGCCTTATTAGCATCGCCGGTAAAATGTGCGGACCAAACGATCAGGACTTTTGCATCTTGTAACTTAAATCCGTCGATTGGTAAGTGTTTGTTTCGCATTAAATGTGGGTATCTAGTTTCAAATGTAGATACAGCTAGTGTAAATAGCATGTTAGCATCGATTAGTGTAGCATGTTAGCATCGGTTAGCTGGCAGTCATGCTGCGACCAAATAAGTCTGATTTGCACATAAGTCAACAACATCAACAAAACTCACATTTGTGATTTTGTTGACTTAATCGTTGCAAATGCATCTGCAGGTTATCCATACATCTCTGTGCCATGTCTGTCATCGCCAGTAAAATGTGCAGACACTCTGGCACATTCAATGGGGGTCTGGCGGAAGATTTCTTGCCAGTGGTGCAACTTGAATCCCTCCCTGTTAGTGTTGTTACACCCTCCGACAACACACTGACGAGGCATGATGTCTCCAAGGTTCCAAAAAATAGTCGAAAAAACAGAAAATAACAGAGCTGAGACCCGGTGTTTGTAATGAGAAAATGAAAATGGCGGCTGTATTACGTTCTGACGTCATCGCTACAAAACGGATAAACAGAAAGGCGTTTAATTCGCCAAATTTCGCCAATGGTCTTTTTTCTGCAACATCAAGGTATATATTGACGCTTGCATAGGTTTGGTGATAATGTTCCCCTGTAATGGTCTACTGAAATGAGATGTTCTTATTTAAACGGGGATAGCAGGTCCATTCTATGTCCCATACTTGATCATATCGCGATATTGCCATATTTTTGCTGAAAGGATTTAGTAAAGAACATCCACGATAAAGTTCGCAACTTTTGGTCGCTAATAAAAAAGCCTTGCCTTTACCGGAAGTAGCAGACGATGTGCGCATGAAGGTAGGTACACGGAAATGTGGGTAAGGTAGGTAGGTAGAGTTGCCAGGACGAAGACAGAAACAGAATGGCTTAAATAATGACTGTGATCGTGATTAGCAGGTGTGATAACTGAGGACTTGAGGGCAAGGTGAAAATCAATGAGTTGGCATGGAGACGAAAACAAACCAGGAAGTGCAAAAACCGAACTGAGTGTCCAAAAAAACAAAACACAACATGACCGAACATGACAAAAACAAAACATGATTCATAAGCGTGACAGTTTAATGCATCACAACACAATTAGGCATAATAAGTTAATTCCTTGGCTATATATATCGGTATCGGTTGATATCGGAATCGGTTATCACGAGTTGGACAATATCGGAATATCGGCCAAAAAGCCATTATCGTAGATCTTCAATTATTATTTTTTTATTATGTGTGACCAAAATGACTTGATTAGTGTAATCAAAGTTGCTCTAATTAAGACTGCCTGCTAATTGAAGTTGTTTTTTAAAATACATATGCATGTGTGGAGCAGCACCTACTGACATTTACATGATTACACCGAACATTAAATAAATACCACGGATTCCTCTGAGACAAAAAAAATGAAAATCTTAGAGAGTCATTGAAAAGGAAGACTGGAGGCATTTTCAAAATAAATGAGGTCAAGAGTGTTTTACAACAGTTCATCGCATGGCCACGAGTAATCATCAACGACCGCACGCCTTCCTGCCCTTTTACGGGGTTGCGGATCCCAATTGGATGGTTTTTGTGCCGCAAACACCCTCCTCCTCCTCCCTTGGACCACAGAAGGAAGAGATGATGAATTGAGGAAATTAAAAAAGTGAGCTGTTGATTGTTTAATGCCTGGGGAATTAAAGAAAAAACGAGCAAAGAGGGGAACTTCTTTTTTTGGGGTCAACAATAGGACATTAATCCTTTTATTTGTGCCGGAATATGGTTCATTAATTGATACCACGGGAGTATAAACAATATTTCATCTTTTGTGAGTGAAATAAAGCAAAACTCGGGTATATTGGATTCAGTGTCGCCTATTGTGTGGGGAGGGAGATGTAGCCTGCAGGAGCAAAAGTCACCGCCGCTGTCCACGGTGCTGAGGACGAGCACCATCGGGCATGTGCTGACGGCGAGACACAGCCGGCAGGTGATTCGATTTCACAGGCACGTGGTGATCGAATCATCTGTTATCTTTAACACTAAGTGGCCGGGAGCAGGAGAAAAGAGAGGATACGGACGTGACTGAAAGGGCACGTTCTGCTGGGGAAAACATTTGTTAAAAACTTAAGTCTATTAAAACCTGGAGCTGCTAAGAGACAACCCGGACACAGCAATATACACTACATTTTGATTCTTTTCACGGAAAACTAAAAAAAAAAAATTGTGTCGTTTTAGAAACAAAAACCGTCGACTTATTTGTAGTTTGGCGTGATGTGTGTGTGTTTACATTCAATTCACCTTAAGATTCACAACTGATCGAACCGGATATCCGCTCGCACGGCTTTATCGTTAACATCCCTGTAAATAATTCAATATGATGTGCTAAGATAAATAATTCAGCGATATTAGTGCCACTTTGTTTTTGGAGATAGTATTTTCGTAGAGCAGTTAAAAGAAAAAAATGACTTTTCAATGTTGAGTATTCTTTGAGGGGTTCTTTAAATCAATAATTTATTTTAATATTCACTTCGCACTATTTCTGGTGATCAATTAATTTGAACGTCTAAATCCAAGGGGCAACTTGGGAGCTGGAAAAAATATTTTAGTAAGCTGAGCCAGAACAGCAGTTATTGATTATATTAGTAATTAAGTAACATTGCGTTTAGATTGTTCGATTTATCGGACAAGATAATGAAGTTGATTAATTAACTCCTACTATATAGCAGGGGTCGGGAACCTTTTTTGCCTGAGAGAGCCATGAAAGCCAATTATTTTAAAATGTATTTCCGTGAAAGCCATATAATGTTTTTTAACACTGAATACAACTAAATGTGTGCATTTTTAAGTAAGACCAACATGTTTAGAGTATAATAAATCTCCTATTCTTTTTAATAACATTCTTATTCTGAAGTCAACCAATAATAAATCAAATACTTCTTACCATTAATGCGACTTCTTGAACAAGTCTGGTAGAAAACGGATGGATGGATAAAATGCATGAGAATGTTTTATATTTTGAACGTTATTTTTAGCACTGTGCTTACTCGCGGAATTATTCAAAATGATCGTGTTAAGCCAGGGGTGTCCAAACTTTTTCCACTGAGGGCCGCACACTGAAAAATCAGAGCAAGCGGGGGCCATTTTCATAATTTTCATTTTAAAAACCAATACAATATGTATAAAAAATATACTTTTAGGCCTCCACTCAGGTATGATTCCGAGGACCCCAAAGGGTTTTGGTCAAAAAAAATATTGAAAATGTGTCATTATTCAGTATTATAATTTTTATTATCATGCAAGTTTTAAATCTGCAGATCAACATTAGACAAAAAAAAAAATGGAAAAATTACAAAATATGCAATATTTTCACCCAATACCTTTTTTAGGTGGAATATTTGAGATTATATAATAATTGGAGCCTTAATTTTGGATTTTGATTCATTATTATTTTTTGAGCAATTACACTTAAAAACAAATCACACTAAAATATTTAGGGATCCAAAACTTATTTAAGTGTTAAAAAATAAAATATACATTTTATTTACCGTTTACTTTTAGCACAATAATCTCGAGATCAACCTCAGATATATCTTAAGTTTTATTGTTGTTTATGTTTTGTTTGTTTGTTTTAGGCCCTTCTTTAAAAAAAAACAAAAAACAGCTCAGTTTTTTATATGGTAAAACACAAAATATGCAACATTTTTCCCCAAAAATATCTCAAAGTGGAATATTTAATGTGATGTGATCGAAGCCTTGAATAGGTCAATAATTCAAAATGACATTGATTTTGATTCATTATTATTTTTTAAAGAAAGAAACAGCCTGCAGGTCAGCTTTATATTATAAGAGTAAGCATTCCATTTCTTGTTACATATCACCTGTTTGCTCTTTTATACCACTTTTTATGTTTTAAATGTTTTTTTAATTGTATTCTTAAAATGCGTCGTGGGGCCGTTAAAAAAATGACCCGCGGGCCACACTTTGGATAGTCCTGTGTTAAGCAATGTCAGCTAAGATTTATCTGAGAGCCAGATGCAGTCATCAAAAGAGCCACATCTGGCTCTAGAGCCATAGGTTCCCTACCCCTGCTATATAATATAGGATAGTAGTCTGTTTATTTCAATTGTTAGTTTTTCCTTTATTACCTCTTGTGGTATTTATTTTACCCCATATTTGATCCCACAACCGCACCTTAAGTTGGAGTCTATGATCTCGTTATATACAAATATAATAACAATAAAGTCTATTCTATTCTATTCTATTCTATATTCATCTTGGAGAAAGCAAACCCTCCAAATTTAAGTTGGATCACTTCTCGTCGGAAAGAGGCCCTAATTGGGACTTCAGAATTCAAAAGTGATAGCACTATCCTTGAGAAGAGACTAATTGTCGTTTTATGGTCGGGATGTGCTCTCCTGACTTAGCACACACACAGACGGGAAGGAGGAATATAACAGTTATGAATTGGCTTCTCCAAGTTAGAAGTGCCTCATTTTTTAAAATATCCTCCTCCAGGTACTGCAGACCTGTATAATGATGCTAGCATGTAATAAAGCAACTTTTTGTTCAGCGACGTCTGTTTTGATCCGGCAGCAAACCATGTCGTCTTTCTATCCGGACGAGGGTGACAAGACCGGAAATACCCATCAATACACTTTATAACCTCAATGCGTAATGATTGTTCTGCTTGCTATCCATCCATTCATTTCCTTCCGCTTGTCCCTCTCGGGGTCGTGGTGCGCTCTCATGAGGTCTTTTTTTTTTATGACACATTTCGATATTTAGGTTTTTAGAGACCCACATGCGTGAACAGGTGTCAAGGGAGCCGTGAGGACGTTGCCTTTGAGTGATCAAACCCAGGGGTCCTAAAGAGGTAGGCATTTTTTGGAAGTCTCAAGAAGGTAAGAAATACATGTGTGTGTGTGTGTGTGTGTGTGTGTGTGTGTGTGCGTGCGTGTTTGTGTGTGTGTGTGTGTGTGTAGTGATAGTTGTGGCCAACAGGATAAGTGTGCTAATTGCGTGTTTAAGTGAAAATGCATCAATGGCTAAGTCCCTTTCCAGGGTGAGTTATTCAGAAGCACATATTTCTATTTATTTACAACATTAATAATATATAAATACTATGCAAATATTAAAAAGATAAGCCTTTAGTTTTATTTAATTTTATATTTTTTTGTTTCTAATTGATTTTCATTATTTACTTCAAGTTATTCAATTTCTTACACACACTTGTTATTTCATATGTTGACCAGAGGGGGAGCACTTTTAAAACCGACACACAGTCAATTTGAAAAATCCCTCCTTTTTGGGACCACCCTAATTTTGATATATTTCACCACCAGGGGGTTCAAATGAGACATCCTTTATTAGATGCAACAGTTTTCCGTATCGGGACCATGATTTATGTCTCCACTTGTTCTCAGCTCCTCATATGGAAGCTACTTTTCCGTGTTGATGACTCAAGAAGGGTTGAAATACAAGAACGGACGCACACACACACACACACACACACACACAAACACACACACACACACACACACACACACACACACACACACACACACACACACACACACACAATCTTGTATTTCTGGAGACCTCCGAAAAATGCCTACCTCTTTAGGACCACCCTTTCTAGATCTACTAATTATTTGTATTTACAACATCAATAATATATACATAGAATGCAAATATTAAAAAAGGTAAACTTTTAGTTATTTTCATTTTTTTGTCCTAATTTGTTTACCGGTCCTCATATGGACGGTACTTTTCCTTGTTGATGTCTCAAGAAAGGTAGAAATACAAGAACACACACACACACACACACACACACACACACACACACACACACACACACACACACACACACACACACACTTTCACACACACAATGTTGTATTTCTGAACTTCTTGAGACCTCCGAAAAATGCCTACCTCTTTAGGACAACCCCTTCTAGATCTACTAATTATTTGTATTTACAACATCAATAATATATACATACTATGTAAATATTAAAAAAAGGTAAACTTTTAGTTATTGTTATATTTTTGTCCTAACTTGTTTAACGGTCCTCATAAGGACGGTACTTTTCCTTGTTGATTTCTCAAGAAGGGTAGAAATACAAGAACACACACACACACACACACACACAATCTTGTATTTCTGAACTTCTGGAGACCTCCGAAAAATGCCTCCCTCTTTAGGACCACCCCTTCTAGATCTACTAATTATTTGTATTTACAACATCAATAATATATATAGACTATGTAAATATTAAAAAAGGTAAACTTTTAGTTATTTTTATTTTTTTGTCCTAATTTGTTTACCGGTCCTCATATGGACGGTACTTTTCCTTGTTGATTTCTCAAGAAGGGTAAAAATACAAGAAAACACACACACACACACACACACACACACACACACACACACACACACACACACACGCGCACGCACGCACGCGCACGCACACACGCGCACGCACACACGCGCACGCACACACAGGCACACACACAATCTTGTATTTCTGAACT
>NC_084628.1:35886698-35959198 GCF_033978795.1 Nerophis ophidion | reverse complement strand
CACTTCACTGTATTTATTATTATTTACAATAAAAAAAAAATACTTGAACATTGATTTAAATTGTCAGGAAAGACGAGAAAGGAATTTAAAAAGTAAAAAGGTTTAAAAATCCTATAATCATTTGAAGTATTTTTTCTCTAAAATTGTCTTTCTGAAAGTTATAAGAAGCAAAGAAAAAAAATAAATGAATTTATTCAAACAAGTCAACACCAAGTCTTTAAAATATTTTCTTGGATTTTCAAATTCTGAGTTTTGTCCCTCTTAGAATTAAAAATGTCGAGCAAAGCGAGACTAGCTTGATAGTAAATAAATACAATTGAAAAAAATAGAGGCAGCTCACTGGTAAGTGCTGCTATTTGAGCTATTTTTAGAACAGGCCAGCGGGCGACTCATCTGGTCCTAACGGGCGACCTGGTGACCGCGGGCACCGCGTTGGTGACCCCTGCTTTAGCGAATGCAGTTATCATTGAAAAAGCGCGATATCGGATCCGCACTTGACAGAATCCATTATTAATGACGGCGTCCTCAACATGAGCTAATGGACACATTTACCCGCAGTTTGTCAGTTTGTCCCCCAGCCAGGCTGTCAGGAAGCGAGCGGCGATTCATCATTTATTTGGAAAGATTTACAGTAATCTGCACTGTACATAGGCCGGGTGCGAGTGAGGGGGTCCAATTATGTGACACTAATCCTGCGGGATCCCCTTTGGGAATAACAAACAGCGGAACGAGATTACAGATTGGTGTTGTGGAGTTAATCCACTTATCTTTTGCAGATATTTCTGACTTAACTCTTCTGGGAAGGCTGTCCACAAGGATGCAGAGTTGTTGTTTTTTCTGGGATTTTTCCACCATTCTTCCAAAAGCGCATTGGTGAGGTCACATGCTGATGTTGGTCGAAAAAGGCGGCATTCTAATTCACCCCAAAGGTGTTCAAAAGGTTAAGGTCAAGACTCTGTGCAGGCCAGTCAAGTGCATCCACACCAGACTCTGTCATCCATGTCTTTATGAACAGTCATGTTGTTAGAGGAACTGTTAATTAAATTATAAAACTATAGCAAATTCAACATAAAGTAGCCATGCAATCACATAATCTGTCAGTATATACGCAAATATAATTATTAATAATAATAATTATCTTCAAATTTTACTACATGCCCTTTTTTGGGAATCTTTCTTTTTTGGTTTACACTATATTGCCAAAAGTATTTGGCGACCTGCCCTATGAACTTGAAGTGCCATCCCATTCCTAACTAATAGGGTTCAATACGATGTAGGTCCAACTTTTGCAGATATTACAGCTTCAACTCTTCCGGGAAGGCTGTCCACAAGGTTGCAGAAGTTTGTTTTTTTCTAGGAATTTTCCACCATTCTTCCAAAAGCGCAATGGTGAGGTCACATGCTGATGTAGGTCGAAAAGACCCCGTTCTAAATCACCCCAAAGGTGTTCAAACGGGTTAAGGTTAGGACACTGCGCAAGCCAGTCAAGTGCATCTACACCAGACTTTGTCATCCATGTCTTTATGGACAGTGGTGTTGAAGAGGAACTGTTAATTAAATTACAAAATGGTAACAAATTCAAAATAAAGTAGCCAGGCGATGATTGTAAATAATCACATAATCTGTCAGAATAAACTCAAATATAATTATTAATAATTATAATTATCTTCAAATTTTACAACATGCCCTTTTTTGGAAATCTTTCTTTTTTGGTTTACACTATATTTCCAAAATTATTTTGCGACCTGCCTTATGACCTTGGTGAGGTCACATGCTGATTCACCGTTCTAATTCACCCTAAAAGTGTTCAATCGGGTTCAGGTCAGGACTCTGCGCAGGCCAGTCAAGCTCATCCACACCAGACTCTATCGTCCATGTTTTTAAAGACAGTTATGTTGTAAGAGGAACTGTTAATTACATTTCAAAATGATAACAAATTCAATATAAAGTAGCCAGGCTATGATTTTCCCTATTATGTTAGATCCACTATGGACTGGACTCCCACACTATTATGTTAGATTCACTATGGACTGGACTCTCACTATTAAGTTAGATCCACTATGGACTGGACTGTCACACTATTATCTTAGATTCACTATGGACTGGACTCTCACTATTATGTTAGATCCACTATGGACTGGACTCTCACACTGTTATGTTAGATTCACTATGGACTGAAGTCACAATATTATGCTACATCCAGTACTGACTGGCCTTTCACACTATTATGTTAGGTTCACTATGGACTGGACCCTCACTATTATATTAGAATCACTATGGACTGGACGCTCACAATATTATGCTAGATCCAGTACGGACTGGACTTTCAAACTATTGTGAGAGAAACACTATGGACTAGAAGCTCATTATTATGTTAGTTCCACTTTGGACTGGACTCTCACTATTATGTTAGTTCCACTATGGACTGGACTCTCACACTATTATGTTAGATCCACCATGGACTGGAAACTCACTATTATGTCGGATCCACTATGGACTGGACTCTCACTATTATGTTAGATTCACTATGAAATGGATCCCCACTATTATTTTAGATCCACTTTGGACTGGACTTTCACACTATTATATTAGATCCAATATGGACTGGACTCTCACTATTATGTTAGACTCGCTATGGACTGGACTCTCACTATTATGTTAGATCCACTAAGGACTGGACTCTCACTATTATGTTGGATTCACTATGGACTGGACTCCCACTATTATGCTGGATCCACTATGGAATAGACTCTCACTATTATGTTAGATCCACTATGGACTGGACTCTCACTATTAAGTTAGATCCAATGTGGACTGGACTCTCACTATTATGTTAGATCCAATATGGACTGGACTCTCACTATTATGTTAGATCCAATATGGACTGGACTCTCACTATTATGTTAGATCCAATATGGACTGGACTCTCACTATTATGTTAGATCCAATATGGACTGGACTCTCACTATTATGTTAGATCCAATATGGACTGGACTTTCACTATTATGTTAGATCCACCAGGGACTGGACTCTCACTATTATGTTAGATCCAATAAGGAATGGACTACCACAATTATGTCAGATCCACTATGGTCCGGACTCCCACTATTATGTTAGATCCACTATGGACTGGACTTTCACACTATTATGTTAGATCCACTTTGGACTGGACTCTCATTATTATGTTAGATCCACTATGGACTGGACTCTCTCTATTATGTTAGATCCACTATGGACTGGACTTTTACACTATTATGTTAGATCCACTTTGGACTGGACTCTCATTATTATGTTAGATCCACTATGGACTGGACTCTCTCTATTATGTTAGATCCACTATGGACTGGCCTTTCGCTATTTTATTTGATCCACTATGGACTGGACTCTCACTATTATGATAGATCCAATATTGACTGGACTTTCACTATTTTATTAGACCCACTATGGACTAGACTCTCACTATTATGTCAGATCCACTATGGACTGGATTCTCACTATTATGTCAGATCCACGATGGACTGGATTCTCACTATTATGTTAGATCCACTATGGACTGGACTCACACACAATTATGTTAGATCCACGCTGGAAATCACTGAAAGCGGCCCATTCTTTCACAAATGTTTCTAGAAACACAGTCTCCATGCCTTTAGTGCTTGATTTGATACACCAGGCCAAGTGATTAAAACACCTGATCCTTATCATTCGGATGGGGTGGCCACACACTTTTGGCAACACAGTGCATGTGGACCGACAACAAGGCCTCTGACACCCCGGATGACGGAGGGGCGTTGGACTCGTGACTCACAGACGGCTGCCGGCTCAAGGAAGGATTTGTCACCTTCACGGCTGGCTGTGTACGAGCGGCTGCGTGTGCTGACGTGCACGACTGGGAGCGGAAAGGGGGCGGCGTGGAAAAAAGTGTGTGTCATGCATGCAGTTGTCACAGAGCAGCAGGTCTCAGACTGATACACTATATCGCCAAAAGTATTTGGCCACCCCAATCCAAATGACCAGAATCAGGTGTCCTAATCACTTAGTCCGGCCACAGGTGTGTACAATCAAGCACTTAAGCACAGAGACGGTTTCTACAAACATTCCATTCCCAGCGTGGAACAGGATGCCACCTGTGCAACAAACCCAGTCGTGAAATTTCCCCGCTCCTAAAAATTCCAAAGTCAACTTTATCATGAGAAAAGTGAAAATTTTGGGAACAACAGCAACTCAGCCGCAAAGTTGTAGGCCACGTAAACTGACAGAGAGGGGTCAGCGGACGCTGAATAGGTCCCTGAATTTCTGCTCCAGTGCTCTGAACTTCATGTGACTTTTCAATTAGCCCACGTACAGTACGCAGAGAGCTTCGTGGAATGGGTTTCCATGGCCGAGCAGCTGTGTCTAAGCCATAAATCAACAAGTCCAATGCAGAGCGTGGGATCAGTGGTGTAAAGCAGGTCGCCACTGGACTCTAGAGCAGTGGAGATGCCTTCTCTGGACTGATGGATTACGCTTTGGCAATCTGATGGACCAGTCTGGGTTTGGAGGTTGCCAGGAGAACGGTACATTTCGGACTGCAGTGTGAAATTTGGTGGAGGAGGAGGAGGGATTGTGGTGTGTGGTTGTTTTTCTGTCGTTGGCCTCTTAGTTCCAGTGAAAGGAACTTTGGATGCTCCAGGATACCAAAACATTTTGGACAATTGCCATGTTCCCGACCTTGTGGGAACAGTTTGGAGCCACCCCCTTCCTCGTCCAACATGACTGTGCACCAGTGCAAAAAAGCAAAGTCCATAAAGACATGGAGGACAGAGTCCGGTGTGGATGAACTTGACTGGCCTGCACAGAGTCCTGACCTGAACCCGATAGAACACCTTTGGGGTTAATTAGAACAGAGACTGAGAACCAGGGCTTCTCGGCCAATGCGCTTTTGGAAGAATGGTGGGAAATGACTATAAAACACACTCCGCATCCTTGTGGACAGCCATCCCAGAAAAGTTGAAGCTATAATAGCCGCAAAAGGTGGACCCACATCAAATTAAACCCTACGGGTTAGGAATGGGATGGCACTTTAAGTTCATATGTGAGTCAAGGCAGGTGGCCAAATACTTTTGGCAATATAGTGTATACCAAAAAAAAAAAAAAGATTCCTACAAAAGGACATGTTGTGAAATTTGAAGATAATTATAATTATTAATAACTATATTCGAGTATATACAGTAATGACAGATTGTGTGATTATTTAAAATTGTAATCGGGCTAATTTATATTTCATTTGTTACCCTTTTGTAATTTAATTTAAAAAAAACACATATTTAGGAAGTTTATTTTAAGCTGTATATCTTAAATTGGTCAAAATCCTAATAAAGGTTTTTACGTGTGTTTTAAAAAGCTGATTTTACCGAAAATCATGCGATAATTATTATTTTTTTCACTGCATGTAAACAAACCAAGTTGGGCTTAGTGGGGGGTGGGGGGCCTTGTCTATGTCTTGTGTATGGGGGGCCTGGAATTTGGTGCTAGGGCCCTTTTCCAACAACAACATGGGTAGGCTGGGTCCAAGTAGACCTTTGGTGCGGAAACGATCTCATAACATGGATACAAAAGGTCGAATAAGTTTTTAAAGGGTCCTTCAAAGTTATTAATATACAGTACCATCCTATGAAAACTACCTTACGGAAATATTTCATTTTTTGGTGATTACTTTCCCTCTCTCGCTCATTATTTGCGAATAGTAAGACGAGTTAGTCAGCCCGAGAACAGTCAGTCAGGTAGGCTGGGTCGAGTAACATGGATACAAAGGTCGAACATGTTTTTTAAAGTGTCCCTCAAGGTTATTAATATACAGTACCTTCCTATAAAAATCACCTACCCCAGGTATTTTATTATTTGGTGATTACCTTCTCTCTCTCGCTCATTATTTTGCGAATAGTAAGACTGGTTAGTCAGCCGGAGAACAGTCAGTCAGGTAGGCTGGGTCGAGTAACATGGATACAAAGGTCGAACATGTTTTTTAAAGTGTCCTTCAAAGTTATTAATATACAGTACCTTCCTATAAAAATCACCTACCCCAGGTATTTTATTATTTGGTGATTACCTTCTCTCTTCTGGTCATTATTTGCAAATAGTAAGACGAGTTAGTCAGCCAGAGAACAGTCAGTCAGGTAGGCTGGGTCGAGTAACATGGATACAAAGGTCGAACATGTTTTTTAAAGTGTACTTCAACGTTATTTATATACAGTACCTTCCTATAAAAATCACCTACCCCAGGTATTTTATTATTTTGTGATTACCTTCTCTCTCTCGCTCATTATTTGCGAATAGTAAGACGAGTTAGTCAGCCGGAGAACAGTCAGTCAGGTAGGCTGGGTCGAGTAACATGGATACAAAGGTCGAACATGTTTTTTAAAGTGTCCTTCAAAGTTATTAATATACAGTACCTTCCTATAAAAAAAATCTTACCTAAGTATTTTATTATTTGGTGATTACCTTCTCTCTCTCGCTCATTATTTGCGAATAGTAAGACGAGTTAGTCAGCCGGAGAACAGTCAGTCAGGTAGGCTGGGTCGAGTAACATGGATACAAAGGTTGAACATGTTTTTTAAAGTGTCTTTCAAAGTTTTTTATAGACAGTACTTTCCTATAAAAATCACCTTACCCAAGTATTTTATTATTTGCTGAAAACCTTCTCTTTCTCGGTCATTATTAGCAAATAGTTTGATGGGTTAGTCGGCCTGAGAACAGCCGGTCAGGTAATGCCTTATTTATGTTCTTTTGGTAATTACGAGCTTGGCAAGTGTGGCCAACGTTGAAACAGACGGATGTTTTGGATGAGTTGTGTGAACAAATTGCATCCGACCATGACCGACGATGCTCCTTAGTGAACGGGAATGGACATATGGTAATGGACGCCTGTGTAAGAAGACATGGAACGGAACATTTTACGATTCACTGCACTTTGCATAAGTCGTATCGGGAATCTTGCAGAAAGAGGCTATCTCCATTGCAAATGTGTCTGCTGAATAACATGTGTAGTCAACTTGCGGCCCCTGGGGGCCAAATCCGACCGGGAAAGGACACTATACCGGTGTTTTCTGTTGGGTTTGGACTCCTTTAGTTCTTGTTTGTGCACCTCTGAGTTGGTTACTACTTATTTTCACCTGTTTGTAATCAGAGACGTTATTTGAGCCTGCTTTTGCCAGTCAGTCAATCCGGCTTCTTTGTTTGCGTCACGCTACTGTAAGTTTTTGCTTGTCTCCTAGCCCTGTTTGTGATCTCTAGTCTATGCTAAGCTGTAGCCTTAGATTCCGGTGCGATCGGGACCTTGTTCCGTGGGTTTGTTTTCCGTTTTGTACCTGTTTAGTGTTATTTTACTATTAAATCATGTTCCTACCTTCAAGTCCTGTCCGCAGGCGTCCGTTTGCATCCTGGGAGAACAGACCCGGTCGTAAAACCCACGTTCAGTTCAAGACTTGGTAGACCAATTTTTTTGCAGAAAATTCCTAAAAACAATAGAGAATTGTAACATATTATTTTCGGGTCTCCCCTATGTCTAGCATTAAAAGATTACAGTTGGTACAAAATGCGGCTGCTAGGCTTTTGACAAGAACAAGAAAGTTTGATCATATTACGCCTGTACCGTATACACCTGTATATACTTATATAAACAGGACTGTCTCAGAAAATTAGAATATTGTGATAAAGTCCTTTATTTACTGTAATGCAACCAAAAACATGAACATGTCATACATTCTGAATTCATTACACATCAACTGAAATATTAAAAGCCTTTTATTAATTTATTATTGCTGATTTTGGCACAAGAAAACTCAAAAATCCTATCTCAAAAATAGAATACTTCCTCAGACCAAGTAAAAAAAAAAAAGATGCATAAAGCAAAACAAAATCAAACGTTTGAAAAAGTTAATTAATGCACTCAGTACTTGGTTGGGAATCCTTTCACACAGATTATTGCATCAATGCGGCGTGGCATGGAGGCAATCAGCCTGTGGAATTGCTGAGGTGTTTTGGATGCCCAGGATGCTTCAACAGCGGCCTTTAGCTCATTTTAATTATTGGGTCTGGTGTCTTTCAGCTTCTTCTTCACAATACCCCGCACATTCTCTATTGGGTTCAGGTCAGGGGAGTTGGCAGACCAATCGAGGACTCTAACGCCATGGTCAGTACACCAGTTACTGGTGGTTTTGGCACTGTGGGCAGGTGCCCGATCATGTTGGAAAATTAGAACTTTTCAACAGATACAGCTACAATAGCCGTATTCCCATGGTCAAGCCACTCCTGAACTCTAGACAACGGAAGAAGCGTCTGACTTGGGCTTGCTGGTCCGAAGAACCCGGAGGAAAGAGTCTTCCACACAATGATTTGCAAATCCTTTTCAACTTATATTCAATTGAATACACTGTCGTAATTCACGCTTCATCAATGAATCAATGTTGACTTAAACAGCCCTAAATCACGAGTGTCTCAAAGGGCTGCACAAGCCACAACGACATCCTCGGCTCAGGTCCCACATCAGGGCAAGAAAAAAATGAGTTGATAATGATAAACTTTGTAGGGGACGGAAAATGTGGGTACTCTCACTCCCTGGGCGACCGATGCAATGGACGTCGAGTGGATCTAACAAACTATTGTGAGAGTCTAGTCCACAAATTTTCAAATGGGAGACAGGTCTGGACTAGACCAGACCTGTCTAGTACTCGCACTCTTTTAATACACAGCCATGCCATCCCCACCCACGGACCCACCTTCACCAATTAGCCTGTTCACCTGTGGGATGTTTAACATAAGCGTTTGATGAGCACTCAACTCTTTTTTGCCACTTGTCCCAGCTTTTTTGAAACATGTTGCAGGCATCAAATTCCAGACGAGCTCATTTTTGCAAAACAATCAAGTTCACCAGTTATCTTGTCTTTGCATTCTATTGAATTGAATACAAGTTGAAAAGGATTAGGAAATCATTGTATTCTGTTTTATTCAGCATTTAAAGGGAATAAGCGGTAGAAAATGGATGGATGGATGGATACACAACGTGACAACTTCACTGCTTTTGGGTGTTGTATGTTCTTGAGCAAGATAGCTCGTAATCAGTCAGGAACCACGCCGATTATTTGTTCCAGTCATGCAGATCAAACATTAGAAAGGCAGGATCGTCCATTTATGGAAAACCTCCAAATGCATGAAAACGGATTTTTGCATACATTTTGTTTGTTTCGCCGACATTTCACAGCCAGTAAAATTGAGAGCATTTTCTAGAGCAGGGGTCACCAACCTTTTTGGAACCATATACTACTTGGGTACTGATTAATGCAAAGGGCTACAAGTTTGATACACACTTAGATAGATCGCCAGAAATAGCCAATCTGCTCAACTTACCTTTAACTTTTTGTTATTATTAATTTGTGGAAACACTCATCAGTTTAATGATTTCTCACAATAAATATATTTAGAAACAGATAAATATTTTCCTAATTATATTTCAACTCTTTAAAATTCATAATTCAACCGAAAAAAGAAGAGAAAAACTAGCTAATTCAAATCTTTTTGAAACAATAATTTATTTTTCCGGATTAGGATTAATTTTAGAATTTTGATGACTTGTTTTAAATACGTTAAAATCCAATCTGCGCTTTGTTAGAATATATAACAAATTGGACCAAGCTATATTTGTGACATCTAGGTGGCATTGTGGCGTGTGTTTGCGTTCTCGTGGTGCAGCGGAGATGGAACACAGCGTTAAAGGTAGGAATGATGATTTATTCCTAACTACAAAAACTAATAATAGAAATACTGGCACATAGGCACTAAAGACAAAACAAACAAAAGTAGCGTGGAAGCTAGAATGAACAGAAAGCGCTAGTATGTAAACTAGGGACAAGTAAACAAACAAAATAGCATGGAAGCTAATAGGGTGAAAATAGATAGTTACCACAATGCGGGAAGATCGATGTCACTTGTTGCGTGTAGCAAACTATAGTCCGAGAGCGAATGTAAAACAAGGGCGGTCTTAAATAAGGAGATATCTAATCAAGTCAGGTGCGTGACGACAAACCAGAATCAGGTGACATTGAATAGTTACCCTGACAACAGAAAACCAAACAGGAAGTGCCACCGGGAACCAAAGACATCGAATGCAACACAGGATGATAAAACAGAAACAAAACCAGAATATTGTCATGGTCCAAGATGTGGACCATGACAATATTTCTAACAAAGACAAATATTTTTTTAAAATCTAAATCATAATAAGTTTGAAGAAATATTTCACAAATATTCTTCGTCCAAAAAACAGAAGCTAAAATGAAGAATCAAATTAAAATATATGTATTATTATTTACAATAAAAAAAATTAATGTACTTGAACATTGATTTAAATTGTCAGGAAAGAAGAGGAAGGAATTTAAAAGGTAGAAAATTAATATGTGTTTAAAAATCCCCAAATTATTTTTAAGGTTGTATTTTTTCTCTAAAATTGTCTTTCTGAAAGTTATAAGAAGCAAAGTAAAAAAATGAATGAATTTATTTTAAAAAGTGAAGACCAAGTCTTTAAAATATTTTCTGGGATTTCCAAATTCTATTTGAGTTCTGTCTCTCTTAGAATCAAAAATGCTAGTAAATAAATACAATTTAAAAAAAATAGAGGCAGCTCACTGGTAAGTGCTGCTATTTGAGCTATTTTTGGAACAGGCCAGCGGGCGACTCATTTGGTCCTTACGGGCGACCTTGTTCCCGCGGGCACCGCATTGGTGACCCCTGTTCTAGAAACACAAAGTGTCTCTTGTAAAGTAAGCAAGTCTGGAGTTGTCTTTATTGACGCTGATTTACCTCTTTAGGTTTTTGCATAAAATATGTATAAGTCCTTGAAAAATTGTACCTATACTGGAAGAAATGAGTGCATAATATCAACCAATCAATTATTTAAGTTAAATAAATACATATAAATGACTTGCATATATCGACTAAGGCTGTACGGTAAACTGGTACTAATAAAATATTGCGGTCGGAACTAATCAATTGAAATCGGTACTATACCACTGTTGAAAAGTACCGGTACCGCTCGACTACAAGTAACATCTTGGAGCGGAAAAATGGCAACAAATTACAATTCTACTGGTTAACCTGCTCAGTGGCAATTGTGGTTAGAGTGTCCGCCCTGAGATCAGTAGGTCGTGAGTTCAAACCCCGGCCGAGTCATACCAGAGACTATAGAAATGGGACCTATTACCTCAGCAGGGGGTTTAAACACCAAAATGATTGCCGGGCGTGGCCACCGCTGCTGCTCACTGCTCCCCTCACCTCCCAGAGGTATGGATCAAAATGCAAAGAGTAATTTCACCACACCTAGTGTGTGCGTGACTATCAGTGGTACTTTAACTTTAATAAAGAGGGTGGTGATAAGTTATAACTTGGTCACATTATTCATAATTTTATCCTCCATGCTATTGACACTCCCGCACATGCTGGCGCTACCTCTCCTAACTTGCCCACTCCCTCACCCCACATACTGCCATTCTTAAAGGGGCACCCACACACACACACACACACGCACACACACACACACACACAAGCTACTCTCACAACAGCTGCTTCAAAACACGCCTCGCCAAATGTGGCGATTAGTATTACCACCTTTGCTTCAAAACTTAGGTAAACATTGATTGTTTCGGTCCGGTGCAGACCTCAGTCGAGGAGCACAGGGAAGACGTTCCCTTCAGGGTCAATGCCATTTCAATGCCTTTTTATGTATATTTCAACCTTGAAAAATTGTTCTTTGACTAAGTTTTTAATGTAGTGTAAGATTTTCTGTTAAAATAAAGCCAACACTGACAATTTTCGTACTTCCCTTTACTTGGAAAAGTATCTATATAGATTTATTGGTATCGGGACAACCTTAATAGCGACATAAAAACACATGTACAATGTTTTAGTGAAAACGACTTCAAAATAGAGGTGTCCGATAATATCGGGCAGCCGATCCACCCATCCATCCATTTTCTACCGCTTATTCCCTTTTGGGGTCGCGGGGGGCGCTGCAACACTAAATTGGCCCTAGTGTGTGAATGTGAGTGTGAATGTTGTCTGTCTATCTGTGTTGGCCCTGCGATGAGGTGGCGACTTGTCCAGGGTGTACCCTGCCTTCCGCCCGATTGTAGCTGAGATAGGCATCAGCGCCCCCCGCGGGCTGCCGATATCAGCCGATAAATGCTTTAAAATGGAATATCAGAAATTATCTGTATCCGTTTCAAAAGGTAAAATTTACGACTTTTTAAAACGCCGGAGTGATACGCAGACGTAGGGAGAAGTACAGCGCGCCAATAAACCTTAAAGGCACTGCTTTTGCATGCAGGCCCAATCACATAATATCTGCGGCTTTTAACACACACAAGTGAATGCAAGGCATACTTGGTCAACAGTCATACAGGTCACACAGAGGGTGGCCATATAAACAACTTTAACACTGTTAGAGATACGCGCCACACTGTGAACCCCCACCAAACAAGAATGACAAACACATTTCTGGAGAACATCCGCACCGTAACACAACAGAACAAATACCCAGACCTCCTTGCAGCACTAACTCTTACCCTATACCCTATCCAAAACCCCGCCCCCCCAACTCCGCCCACCTCAACTTCCTCATGCTCTCTCAGGGAGAGCATGTTCAAAATTCCAAGCTGCTGTTTTGAGGCATGTTGAAAAAAATAATGCACTTTGTGACTTTAATAAAAAATATGACAGTGCCATGTTGGCATTTTTTTTCATAACTTGAGTTAATTTATTTTGGAAACCTTGTTACATTGTTTAATGCATCCAGCGGGGCATCACAACAAAATAAGGCATAACAATGAGTTCATTCCATGACTGTATAAATCGGTATCGGTTGATATCGGAATCGGTACTTAAGAGTCGGGCAATATCGGAATATTCGCAAAAAAAAAGCCATTATCGGACATCTCTACTTAAAAGCAAGTATAATGCCCAATACAAATAGTTTCTCGATCCTTTAAAATGGCCTAAACTCATGAAAATGTTAAAATGTAAACTCAGCGATTCTCTCCCTGTTTACCCGGTACTTTAAGTATGCACAGCATCTTATACACGAGCCTATTAAAGGCCTACTGAAATGAGATTTTCTTATTTAAACGGGGATAGCAGGTCCATTCTATGTGTCATACTTGATCATTTCGCGATATTGCCATATTTTTGCTGAAAGGCTTTAGTAGAGAACATCCACGATAAAGTTTGCAACTTTTGGTCGCTAATAGAAAAGCCTTGCCTTTACTCTACACATATTCACATCGTTTATAATAGGAGCCTCCATCAGTAAGAGCAATTCGGACCAAGAAAGCGACAATGTCCCCATTAATTTGAGCGAGGATGAAAGATTCGTGAATTAGGATATTGATAATGAAGGACTAGAAAAAAAAAAAAAAAAATAAACGACGACTCCGGGCGGCGGCAGTGTGAGCAATTCAGATGTAATTAGACACATTTGCTAGGATAATTTTCTTATTTAAACGGGGATAGCAGGTCCATTCTATGTGTCATACTTGATCATTTCGCAATATTGCCATATTCTTGCTGAAAGGCTTTAGTAGAGAACATCCACGATAAAGTTTGCAACTTTTGGTCGCTAATAGAAAAGCCTTGCCTTTACTCTACACATATTCACATCGTTTATAATAGGAGCCCCCAGCAGTAAGAGCAATTCGGACCAAGAAAGCGACAATTTCCCCATTAATTTGAGCGAGGATGAAAGATTCGTGAATTAGGATATTGATAGTGAAGGACTAGAAAAAAAAAACAAAAAAAAAACGACGACTCCGGGCGGCGGCAGTGTGAGCAATTCAGATGTAATTAGACACATTTGCTAGGATAATTTTCTTATTTAAACGGGGATAGCAGGTCCATTCTATGTGTCATACTTGATCATTTCGCGATATTGCCATATTTTTGCTGAAAGGCTTTAATAGAGAACATCCACGATAAAGTTTGCAACTTTTGGTCGCTAATAGAAAAGCATTGCCTTTACTCTACACATATTCACATCGTTTATAATAGGAGCCTCCAGCAGTAAGAGCAATTCGGACCAAGAAAGCGACAATTTCCCCATTAATTTGAGCGAGGATGAAAGATTCGTGAATTAGGATATTGATAGTGAAGGACTAAAAAAAAAAAAAAAAAAAAAAAAAAGACGACTCCGGGTGGCGGCAGTGTGAGCAATTCAGATGTAATTAGACACATTTGCTAGGATAATTTTCTTATTCAAAACGGGGATAGCAGGTCCATTCTATGTGTCATACTTGATCATTTCGCAATATTGCCATATTTTTGCTGAAAGGCTTTAGTAGAGAACATCCACGATAAAGTTTGCAACTTTTGGTCGCTAATAGAAAAGCCTTGCCTTTACTCTACACGTATTCACATCGTTTATAATAGGAGCCTCCAGCAGTAAGAGCAATTCGGACCAAGAAAGCGACAATTTCCCCATTAATTTGAGCGAGGATGAAAGATTCGTGAATTAGGATATTGATAGTGAAGGACTAGAAAAAAAAAACAAAAAAAAAACGACGACTCCGGGCGGCGGCAGTGTGAGCAATTCAGATGTAATTAGACACATTTGCTAGGATAATTTTCTTATTTAAACGGGGATAGCAGGTCCATTCTATGTGTCATACTTGATCATTTCGCGATATTGCCATATTTTTGCTGAAAGGCTTTAATAGAGAACATCCACGATAAAGTTTGCAACTTTTGGTCGCTAATAGAAAAGCATTGCCTTTACTCTACACATATTCACATCGTTTATAATAGGAGCCTCCAGCAGTAAGAGCAATTCGGACCAAGAAAGCGACAATTTCCCCATTAATTTGAGCGAGGATGAAAGATTCGTGAATTAGGATATTGATAGTGAAGGACTAAAAAAAAAAAAAAAAAAAAAAAAGACGACTCCGGGTGGCGGCAGTGTGAGCAATTCAGATGTAATTAGACACATTTGCTAGGATAATTTTCTTATTCAAAACGGGGATAGCAGGTCCATTCTATGTGTCATACTTGATCATTTCGCAATATTGCCATATTTTTGCTGAAAGGCTTTAGTAGAGAACATCCACGATAAAGTTTGCAACTTTTGGTCGCTAATAGAAAAGCCTTGCCTTTACTCTACACGTATTCACATCGTTTATAATAGGAGCCTCCAGCAGTAAGAGCAATTCGGACCAAGAAAGCGACAATTTCCCCATTAATTTGAGCGAGGATGAAAGATTTGTGAATTAAGATATTGATAGTGAAGGACTAGAAAAAAAAAACGACGACTCCGGGCGGCGGCAGTGTGAGCAATTCAGATGTAATTAGACACATTTGCTAGGATAATTCTGGAAGATCCCTTACCTGCTTATTGTTTTAATAGTCTTTTAGTGAGATTTTAAGGTTGTAAAGACATACCTCGAGGTCGGATGGCTGCGGTGAACACGCAGTGTCTCAGAGAGAAGCCGAGGAGCCAAGCTCGCAGCTGCCTTTTATGACAGCTGCTGCAGGATGACGAATAACCCAATGATGTCTCCGGTAAGATATATATATATATCACAATTTTCCCTTCCAAAAACATGCTGGTTGACGTAGAGAAAACATGTTCGCTTGACCGCTCTGTGTTAAAGCTTCACAACAAACAAAGACAGCTGTAATCCACCGCTTTCCACCAACAACATTGTTCTTTAGAGTCTCCATTATTAAATGAACAAATTGCAAAAGATTCAGCAACTCCGATGTCCAAAATAGTGTAATCATGCGGTTAAAGCAGACGACTTTTAGCCGCGAGTGGTGCAACGCTAATATTTCCTGACAGTCCGTCATCATTCCGCGACGTCTTCAACAAAAAACTCGCGGGAAATTTAAAATTGCAATTAACCTTCGTCTTGTGTTAGGGTCGGCACCGACCCGTTTTAGTTTTTAAATGCATAAAAACACCACATACATTTATTTTTTTGCATCAAAGCTTTTTGACTTTGTCAGGAACCTCTTTGTCAACAAAATGAAACATTTAAATTTTTTTCACTAAATTATAAAATGCTCTGGTAGAAATGATGCCCTTGGTGTTGTTAGGGTCGGTTTCGACCCGGTTATAAAAATAAGATGATAAAACAATGATAAGAGCCAAAACTGAACACACTGACAGCCAGCTCCTCTCCCAATCATGTGAGCTTTAGTGGATTCTCATTTTACCTTGTTATCCTGTACAAAAACAAACAAAAGACGGACACTAAAAGTGTCACTTTTTGCCACTCTGATTTAGTTTTTTTATTAGTTTTGGAACTAGTAATCTATTTCTCTTGGTTTCATTTGCTTGATTGGTTGTTTGTTTGATGTTGGATTTCTGTTGCTGAAGAAAATACTTTTTAGCCTTTTTCTTGAAGTAAATATATATGGGTCGAAATTGACCCGCAACACATTAGATGTTACTATAGTTAAAATTCTTAAAATGAAAAAATAAACAAAACACATTTATTTAAGAGATGTGTTCTAATACCCCTTAGTAATAGTTAGGTAACACAACAACCTTTTTTTTATTTATATGATTCTCTTGAGGTTCGTTTTACCATTTTTAAAAATTGAAATCGAGGGGTATACTGACAAAATAAGGCCCAATGGCCCAAACCAAAAATATTAAAACCAATATTTTCAAGGATAAGGAAGCCTAACAAGGTAACCAAGAGATGAGAAAAAAATTGGATGATAGGTAATTGTTTTTAGTGTATTTTACAGCTGATTTAAGACATGGGTCAAAACCGACCCGTTAACATAACAGATGGTAACAGAAAGCTAACACAAGAGGAAGGTTAAGTAAACTAAAAAGGCCGTATTGGCATGTGTTGCAATGTTAATATGTCATCATTGATATATAAACTATCAGACTGCGTGGTGGGTAGTAGTTGCTTTCAGTAGGCCTTTAAGAAACTGAAAACAGAAGATCCAGCGAAAAATGACCAAGAATGGTTGTTTGCGTGCGATATTCTTCGAACCAACGCTTCCTCGGTTGAATTAAAACATTTTTGGTGACAAAAAGCCACACGGCGATTATGTGTTGGATGGCCATTGGTTTAAAATGAGATGAGACGGCTGGAAAGCGGCGACGGGAGGAAAAGGGCTTGCAGGAGCACATGCCGAGCAAATGTAATTTATAGTTAATGGAAGCAAATGTGCAGAAAAAAGCAATCTGGCCCCTTAATGCTCAGTTAGTACATGATTGTTACAGAATGTGCAGACCATGTCACTACCTTAAAGGGGAACATTATCACAATTTCAAAAGGGTTAAAAACAATAAAAATCAGTTCCCAGTGTATTTTTTGAAGTTTTTTTCAAAATTTTACCGGTCTCGGAATATCCCTAGATAAAGCTTAAAGTGCCTTATTTTCGGCTCTCTGCAAAGACACTGGCCATTTCCCTGTGACGTCACACAGTGCTGCCAATGTAAACAAACAATGGGAATACCACAGCAAGATATAGCGACATTAGCTCGGATTCAAACTCGGATTTCAGCGACTTAAGCGATTCAACAGATTACGCATGTATTGAAACAGATGGTTGGAGTATGAAAATATTGAAGAAGAAACTGAAGCTATTGAGCGAATGAATAGCTATTGACGCTATTCATAGCCATAGCATGGCCGAATTTCTGCGTTAGCATCGCCGGTAAAATGTGCGGACCAAACGACTTTCGCATCTTTTGACACTGGAGCAACTTAAATCCGTCGATTGGTAAGTGTTTGTTTCGCATTAAATGTGGGTGGAAGGAAACGTAATGTAAGTGCAAATGCATCTACAGGTTATCCATACATCTCTGTGCCATGTCTGTTTTAGCACCGCCGGTAAATAGCATGTTAGCATCGATTAGCGTAGCATGTTAGCATCGATTAGCTGGCAGTCAACATCAACAAAACTCACCTTTGTGATTTCGTTGACTATCGCTGCAAATGTATTTGCAGGTTATCCATACATCTCTGTGCCATGTCTGTCTTAGCATCGCCGGTCAAATGGGGAGACACTCCGGCACATTCAATGGGGGCCTGGCGGCAGACACTTTGGCATCTTCGGGCCAGTGGTGCAACTTGAATCCCTCCCTGTTAGTGTTGTTGCACCCTCCGACAACACACAGATGAGGCATGATGTCTCCAAGGTTCCAAAAAATAGTCAAAAAACGGAAAATAACAGAGCTGACACCCAATGTTTGTAATGTGTTGAAAATGAAAATGGCGGGTGTGTTACCTCGGCGACGTCACATTCTGACGTCATCGCCTCCAGCGCGATAAACAGAAAGGCGTTTAATTCGCCAAAATTCACCCATTTAGAGTTCGGAAATCGGTTAAAAAAATAGATGGTCTTTTTTCTGCACCATCAAGGTATATATTGACGCTTACATTGGTCTGGTGATAATGTTCCCCTTTAACAAGAGAAAATCGGCAAATTTACGGTCACGTAAACATATGTGTGGCAGTAGGTTGAGGTTTCCGCCTGTACAAAAATGCATCTAGACGAAATACACCAAAAAATAATTTCCATATTTCCTTGTCCAGAGTATAGTTATCATATTAAATATCATTGCATTTAGATTTTAGAGCTCGGGATGGGTATCGATTCGGTACTTTAATAAGTACCGACGGAACGCCGTCTGTACTACCAGGTACCAATTCACATAAAATCAAACGGTGACCATATTGTGATTCCTTTATTGCACTCCAAGCAGACTCAGCCGAACTGTTCCCATGCCAACAAAGCAAGTATGCTTGATAGAAGAACATAAAGTAAGGATCCACTTCTCCAAAATGCACTACATCAATGATAATTTACATTGTCTCTGCCACATTCATTTACATGGCAAAGACTACTTCCTGGCTTGGAAACACACCATTGTCTAAACCAGGGGTCACCAACCTTTTTGAAACCAAGAGCTACTTCTTGGGTACTGATTAATGCGAAGGGCTACCAGTTTGATACACACTTAAATAAATTGCCAGAAATAGCCAATTTGCTCAATTTACCTTTAATAAATAAATCTATATACAGTAAAAAAAAATGGGTATTTCTGTCTGTCATTCCGTCATACTTTTTTTTTCCTTTTACGGAAGGTGTTTTGTAGAGAATAATAGATGAAAAAAACACTTAATTGAACGGTTTAAAAGAGGAGAAAACACGAAAAAAATGAGAATTACATTTGAAAACAGTTTATCTTCAATTTCGACTCTTTAAAATTCAAAATTTAACTGAAAAAAAAGAAGAGAAAATTTAAAAAATAATTTATGGATCATATTTAGTATTTTTTCCTGATTAAGATTCATTTTAGAATTTTGATGACATGTTAAAGGTTAAAATCCAATCCGTAGAATATATAACAAACTGGACCACCCGCCATTTTCATTTTCAACACATTACAAACATTGGGTGTCAGCTCTGTTATTTTCCGTTTTTTGACTATTTTTTGGAACCTTGGAGACATCATGCCTCATCTGTGTGTTGTCGGAGGGTGTAACAACACTAACAGGGAGGGATTCAAGTTGCACCACTGGCCCGAAGATGCCAAAGTGTCTGCCGCCAGACCCCCATTGAATGTGCCGGAGTGTCTCCCCATTTGACCGGCGATGCTAAGACAGACATGGCACAGAGATGTATGGATAACCTGCAAATACATTTGCAGCGATAGTCAACGAAATCACAAAGGTGAGTTTTGTTGATGTTGATATAGCAAGATGGCGGCGCCCGGACGGGCTGCGACACTGCGGTGCTCTTGCTAAAGATGGAACATTTGGCAGAAATACCGGACAATTCCACAGACTTTATGGCTGGCTCGCATCGTGGTCACTCCGTGATCACGTACGACCGCCAGACACTTCTGGATATGGACATATCGGGCCGTTTTGGACTGATAGACGCGGGCGTGCTAAACATGCTAACTAGCATGGGAATACGTCGGCGGCTACATCCAGCGGCCTGTGAAGCAGCGGAGTCTAGTAGCAGCGGGGGCCGTCTACGGAGCAGACGCCAGCGGTGTGATCGGAAACGCGGATGTCGAGCGGGGCTAAAAACAAAGCAGAAGGCTAATCCTCACAGAACACCACTTCCCTCCACCCTGAAGACGGATTTAAATAAAGGATGCGAGACTACTGGTCTGGGTAAGGAGTCTGTTAAATTAGAACAAGTTTTTTCTGCTTTTAGTGTTTCAGAGTTGGACATGTGTTTTACTGAGGTGGCTAACTATGATGCGTGCAGTTTATCAAAGCAACAAACAAACAATCGGAAAATCCCCATTACTGAGGTGGCTAACCATGATGCGTGCAGTTTATCAAAGCAACAATCAAACAATCGGAACATTCCCGTCGTATCAATTCCTAGATATGGTCGTAGCTATACTAAATGCACTGGGCATAATAAACACAACATTATTAATATTGCTACTACGGATAATTTGATCAAAAATTCCCTAAAACAGCCCACTACCTATAATATAGGTTTTTTAAACATAAGATCATTGTCTCCCAAAACGTTGTTAGTTAATGATATTATCAGAGACAACAATCTTAACGTCATCGGTCTCATTGAAACCTGGCTTAAACCAAACAACTTTTTTGCGCTAAATGAGGCATGTCCTCCTAACTTTACACATGCGCATATTGCCCGTCCGCTTAAAAGGGGTGGGGGGGTCGCACTAATATACAACGAAAACTTTAACCTTAGTCCTAACATAAATAATAAATATAAATCGTTTGAGGTGCTTACTATGAGGTCCGTCACACCGCTGCCTCTACACCTGGCCGTTATCTACCGCCCCCCAGGGCCCTGTTCGGACTTTATCAATGAATTCTCAGAGTTCGTTGCTGATCTAGTGACACACGCCAATAATATAATCATAATGGGGGACTTTAATATCCATATGAATACCCCATCGGACCCACCGTGCGTAGCGCTCCAGACTATAATTGATAGCTGTGGTCTCACACAAATAATAAATGAACCCACGCATCGCAACGGTAATACGATAGACCTAGTGCTTGTCAGGGGTATCACCGCTTCCAAAGTTACGATACTCCCGTATACTAAAGTATTGTCCGATCATTACCTTATAAAATTCGAGGTTCAGACGCATGTTCGTCAAACTAATAATAATAATAACTGCTATAGCAGCCGCAACATTAATACGGCCACAACGACAACTCTTGCTGACCTACTGCCCTCGGTAATGGCACCATTCCCAAAGTATGTGGGCTCTATTGATAACCTCACTAACAACTTTAACGACGCCCTGCGCGAAACCATTGATAACATAGCACCGCTAAAGTTAAAAAAGGCTCCAAAAAAGCGCACCCCGTGGTTTACAGAAGAAACTAGAGCTCAGAAATTATTATGCAGAAAGCTGGAACGCAAATGGCGCACGACTAAACTTGAGGTGCACCATCAAGCATTTAGTGATGGTTTAATAACTTATAAACGCATGCTTACCTTAGCTAAAGCTAATTATTACTCAAATCTCATCCACCGTAATAAAAACGATCCTAAATTTTTGTTTAGTACGGTAGCATCGCTAACCCAACAAGGGACTCCTTCCAGTAGCTCCACCCACTCAGCTGATGACTTTATGCAATTCTTTAGTAAGAAAATTGAAGTCATTAGAAAGGAGATTGAAGACAATGCGTCCCAGCTACAACGGAGTTCTATTAACACTGACACGATTGTATATACGGCGGATACTGCCCTCCAAAATAGTTTCTCTCGTTTTGAGGAAATAACATTAGAGGAATTGTTACAACGTGTAAATGGAATAAAACAAACAACATGTTTACTTGACCCTCTTCCTGGGAAACGGATCAAGGAGCTCTTTGTATTATTAGGTCCATCAGTGCTAAATATTATAAACTTATCACTTTCCTCGGGCACTGTTCCCCTAGCATTCAAAAAAGCGGTTATTCATCCTCTTCTTAAAAGACCTAACCTCGATCCTGACCTCATGGTAAACTACCGACCGGTGTCTCACCTTCCCTTTATTTCAAAAATCCTCGAAAAAATTGTTGCGGAGCAGTTAAATGAACACTTAGCGTCTAACAATCTATGTGAAACCTTTCAATCCGGTTTCAGGGCAAATCACTCGACGGAGACAACCCTCGCAAAAATGACTAATGATCTATTGCTAACGATGGATTCTGATGCGTCATCTATGTTGCTGCTCCTCGATCTTAGCGCTGCTTTCGATACCGTCGATCATAATATTTTATTAGAACGTATCAAAACACGAATTGGTATGTCAGACTTAGCCCTGTCTTGGTTTAACTCTTATCTTACTGATAGGATGCAGTGTGTCTCCCATAACAATGTGACCTCGGACTACGTTAAGGTAACGTGTGGAGTTCCCCAGGGTTCGGTCCTTGGCCCTGCACTCTTCAGCATCTACATGCTGCCGCTAGGTGACATCATACGCAAATACGGTGTTAGCTTTCACTGTTATGCTGATGACACCCAACTCTACATGCCCCTAAAGCTGACCAACACGCCGGATTGTAGTCAGCTGGAGGCGTGTCTTAATGAAATCAAACAATGGATGTCCGCTAACTTTTTGCAACTCAACGCCAAAAAAACGGAAATGCTGATTATCGGTCCTGCTAGACACCGAACTCTATTTAATAATACAACTCTAACATTTTGACAACCAAACAATTAAACAAGGCGACGCGGTAAAGAATCTGGGTATTATCTTCGACCCAACTCTCTCCTTTGAGGCACACATTAAAAGCGTTACTAAAACGGCCTTCTTTCATCTCCGTAATATCGCTAAAATTCGCTCCATTCTGTCCACTAAAGACGCTGAGATCATTATCCATGCGTTTGTTACGTCTCGCCTCGACTACTGTAGCGTATTATTTTCGGGTCTCCCCATGTCTAGCATTAAAAGATTACAGTTGGTACAAAATGCGGCTGCTAGACTTTTGACAAGAACAAGAAAGTTTGATCACATTACGCCTGTACTGGCTCACCTGCACTGGCTTCCTGTGCACTTAAGATGTGACTTTAAGGTTTTACTACTTACGTATAAAATACTACACGGTCTAGCTCCATCCTATCTTGCCGATTGTATTGTACCATATGTCCCGGCAAGAAATCTGCGTTCAAAGGACTCCGGCTTGTTAGTGATTCCCAAAGCCCCAAAAAAGTCTGCGGGCTATAGAGCGTTTTCCGTTCGGGCTCCAGTACTCTGGAATGCCCTCCCGGTAACAGTTCGAGATGCCACCTCAGTAGAAGCATTTAAGTCTCACCTTAAAACTCATTTGTATACTGTAGCCTTTAAATAGACTCCCTTTTTAGACCAGTTGATCTGCTGTTTCTTTTCTTTTTCTTCTATGTCCCACTCTCCCCTGTGGAGGGGGTCCAGTCCGATCCGGTGGCCATGTACTGCTTGCCTGTGTATCGGCTGGGGACATCTCTGCGCTGCTGATCCGCCTCCGCTTGGGATGGTTTCCTGCTGGCTCCGCTGTGAACTGGACTCTCGCTGCTGTGTTGGATCCGCTTTGGACTGGACTCTCGCGACTGTGTTGGATCCATTGTGGATTGAACTTTCACAGTATCATGTTAGACCCGCTCGACATCCATTGCTTTCCTCCTCTCTAAGGTTCTCATAGTCATTATTGTCACAGACGTCCCACTGGATCATTATTGTCACCGATGTCCCACTGGGTGTGAGTTTTCCTTGCCCTTATGTGGGCCTACCGAGGATGTCGTGGTGGTTTGTGCAGCCCTTTGAGACACTAGTGATTTAGGGCTATATAAGTAAACATTGATTGATTGATTGATTGATATTTCTAACAAAGACAAATAATTATTTCTTCTAGATTTTCCAGTACAACATTTTTAAAAGAAATTCAAAAGACTTTGAAATATGATTTAAATTTGATTCTACTGATTTTCTAGATTTGCCAGAATTTTTTTTTTGAATTTTAATCATAAAAAGTTTGAAGAAATATTTGACAAATATTCTTCGTCGAAAAAACAGAAGCTAAATTGAAAAATTAAATTAAAATGTATTTATCATTCTTTACAATTAAAAAAATAAATAAATACTTGAACATTGATTTAAATTGTCAGGAAAGAAGAGGAAGGAATTTAAAAGGTAAAAAGGTATATGTGTTTAAAAATCCTAAAATCATTTTTAAGGTTGTATTTTTTCTCTAAAATTGTCTTTCTGAAAGTTATAAGAAGCAAAGTAAAAAAAAAAAGGAATGTATTTAAACAAGTGAAGACCAAGTCTTTAAAATAATTTCTTGGATTTTCAAATTCTATTTGAGTTTTGTCTCTCTTAGAATTAAAAATGTGGAGCAAAGCGAGACCAGCTTGCTAGTAAATAAATAACATTTAAAAAACAGAGGCAGATTACTGGTAAGTGCTGCTATTTGAGCTATTTTTAGAACAGGCCAGCGGGCGACTCATCTGGTCCTTACGGGCACCGCGTTGGTGACCCCTGGTCTAAACATATATATATATATATATATATATATATATATATATATATATATATATATATATATATATATATATATATATATAAGGGGTGTAACGGTACACAACAATTTCGGTTCGGTATGTACCTCTGTTTAGACGTAACGGTCCGGTTCCTTTTCGGTACAGTAAGAAATCAACAAAATATATATATTTTTGGTTATTTATTTACCAAATTTGTAAACAATGGCATAACATACATACACACACAGGGTCCATTGCCAGGGTTAATGTGGTCAACATATATAAAATAAAAACTAAATAAGATCAGGCTCAGAATGGTTTCTTACCAAAAGCTTTCTACATATAAAGTGCTTTTTTTTGATTGATTGATTGAGACTTTGATTAGATTGCACAGTACAGTACATATTCCATACAATTGACCACTGAATGCAAACACCCAAATAAGTTTTTCAACTTGTTTAGGTCGGGGTCCACGTTCATCAACACCACCCCGCCCATCCTGGCTAACTTGGCAGTAAGAGGATATATGGGCTTATTGTTCGTCCACCGTAGAAGTGAGTCAAAATCTAGTTTTTAATGTAATACAGCAACCACCTGCAGCCCCGAACGGGACAAGCGGTAGGAAATGGATGGATGGATAGTCTTAAATCTGCTGCTATAGAAACATTTGTTATTGCTTCAGCCCTGCCTGACTCGCTGAGGAGAGGCTGCTTGAATGCGGTGGTGACACTTCGAAGGAGTTAGCATGTTTGACGTGTTGGCAGAAGCGTACCCTACTGCTGCTGAACAATGTCGGCAAACCTCCGTCCGCCATTGTTGTTCCCAAACGGGAGATGTTAACGAGGCAGGAGGGTCTTCCAGCTCTGGCTTTTGCATGTTGTCCTAGCCCGGTCGCTGCTAGCCTGCCGTGTGTCATTCCTCGCTCTGCATTGTTTACACAATGTGGGGTGTGCTACCTAATAAGTCCGTGTGGAAACTCGTTCGGTACACCTCCGAACCGAACGAATACAAATATACACATATATACACACACATATACATATATACATATATATATATATATATATATATATATATATATATATATATATATATATATATATATATATATATATATATATATATAAAAGGAGGAGGATAGGGATGTTGTTCGTTAAGAAATTATCGCCTCTTATCAAACCGATTCCTTATCGAATCTCTTATTGAATCCAGATAGGTTGTTGTGTGTGCACAAGGTACTTACTGGGATACATTTGTGAGATTTTCGGGAGGGGCACTCAAATCCGGTACTCTCCCGGGAAAATCGAGAGGATTGGCAAGTATGCTGGTACCTGCTGATCTGTATTTGGGATCTGCATAAATGCTGAAAAATTGTGGGCGTCCACCTTTGTAGTCTGTGAGGACACCATAGTCGATAAGCTTCTTCTTTTTCTCTATCTTCTTATGGGACATTCATCCTTCACTGTTGCCAATTCAAACATAAAGTAGTGTAAAGTTCTTACGTATATCCGTCGGTAAATTCGTCATGAAAGCACTAAAACATACCGGTGTAGGGAGTTTATACTATTCACCCAAGGAACTTTAGTTATTAGAGAGTTCTGGCAGGACGGTTTTTCACAGGACACATTTCCGGCCTTGTCGTTTCCGGATGAGGAGATGCTCCTCATGGGGCGGTATAGCTCGGTTGGTAGAGTGGCCGTGCCAGCAACCTGAGGGTTGCAGGTTCGATTCTCGCTTCCGCCATCCTAGTCACTGCCGTTGTGTCCTTGGGCAAGACACTTTACCCACCTGCTCCCAGTGCCACCCACCTTGGTTTAAATGTAACTTAGATATTGGGTTTCACTATGTAAAGCGCTTTGAGTCACTAGAGAAAAGCGCTATATAAATATAATTCACTTCACAATTCGCTGCTCCGTTATTGATTGAAGTAAAGTCTGAATGTCATTAATACAGTTAGCGCCATCTTTTGACACTTCTTCCACTCCCGTCCTTGCACGCTACACCGCAACAACAAAGATGACGGGGAGAAGATGCTGCCAAAGGTGAGCCACGTAAATAAGACCTTGAAGATGAACTGTAAAACATCATCCATGCAACATTTTGATCAAAGAACCACTGTGAGGGGGCGTGGCCTGCGGACCTGCAGCAAGGCAGGGTGTGCCTGGGCCGGCTAAGAGATCAGCGACAGGTGCGTAGATGGCCCACCTGGGTGTGTTTATCTGATCACCTGTCAGTCTATTAATGGGCAGCAGCCGGGAGAGGAAGAGGTTGCAGAGGTTGATGGTGAAGAGAAAACCAGAGCACGAGCGAGACGGACGCGGAGACAGAGACGAGACCGGGTGGCTAAAAAACAACCCGAAGAGCGAGACCGTCGCAAGAGGCCATTGCTTAAAAGCAGAGCGATAATAAAAGAAACCAAATCACAAAACTGTCAAGCCTGTCATATCTCTTCTGGGTGGTCCGAAGAACAAGTGCAAGACCCCCACAACTACAGTTACATGATATCTAGTTTCAATTGAGGAAAAAAATAAATAATATGACCTCTTTAATTAGATTAGTTTAGATTAGATAGTACTTTATTTATTCCGTCAGGAGAGTTCCTTCAGGAAAATTACAATTTTCAGCACAATCCCATTCAAGATCAGACAAACATTACAGGGAGACAGAACAGGATCGCTGACGGGTCTGCCGGCTTCCAGCGCCCCTTACAAAAAAGATGACAAACAGGTAAACAAGGGGGGATGGGAGAAAAGAATAGAAGATTAAAATACATTTAAAAAAAAAAAAATAAATAAATTAAAAAATCGGTCTTAGCCTGGGCCCTGGAGTGCGCCTTATAATGCGCCTTATAATCCTGTGCACCTTATATGAAAAAAGATAAACGATAGACCATTCATCGGCAGTGCGCCCTATAATCCGGTGTACCTTATGGTCCGGAAAATACGGTACATGATAATTAGAAATTAGATAATTTCTTAATTGGTTAGTTCCTAGAAGTACAAATAGTTGTGCTTGATATGCATCATAGGAACATTATCCAGACAGCTCACAGCAGGACGCCGCAATGTTTACTGGCGACATTACGTGACACATCTCTATTCATCTGCCTTTACAGGCTTCACCGAGACTTTTTTGTTTCGTCTCGTTTTTTTTTTTTCTCTCCATCATTACTCCTGGATCCTTTGGACCAACTGACAACGTTTCATCATACAGCATAATGGCACTGTGGCATCGTTGGAAACAAACGACGTATTTAACGCCTCCTTTTTTTATGTGACTAAGTTTTACTCGTCGAGCGAGTCGGAGAAATGTGCTTCTTGGCTATATAATAAAGCCACGGCAGAGTAAGCTTGCGGAGGAGCAGTAAATATATTTTAATAAAGAATACATGAGTGGTAGAGAGCGCCATCCAGCTGACTGACCAGTGAGATGACCCGAGCTGGTTGCTGTATTATTTAGTAGGCCTGCTGCCACAGGTCCCTCGGGAAGTCTTGTGGAGAGTACTCTGAATATGGGGGTATCGGACCGCCTAAATGTGGCGGTCCAGTCCTTGTCAGAGCTTGGTACGCATTTCCGGCAGTAAGTCGGATCCCTTTCCAGTGAGGGTTGGACTTTGCCTTGGCTGCCCTTTGTCATCTGGCGGAGGAAACTCATTTCGGCCGCTTGTACCCGTGATCTTGTCCTTTCGGTCCTAACCTAAAGCTCATGACCATTGGTGAGGATGGGAACGTAGATGGACCGGTAAAATGAGAGCTTTGCCTTCCGGCTCAGCTCCTTCTTCACCACAACGGATCGGTACAACGTTCGCATTCCCGAAGAGGCCGCACCGATCCGCCTGTCGATCTCACGATCCACTCTTCCCTCACTCGTGAACAAGACTTCGAGGTACTTGAACTCCTCCACTTGGGGCAGGGTCTCCTCCCCAACCCGGAGATGGCATGCCACCCTTTTCCGGGCGAGAACCATGGATTCGGACTTGGGGGTGCTGATTCTCATTCCGGTCGCTTCACACTCGGCTGCGAACCGATCCAGTGAGAGCTGAAGATCCCGGCCAGATGAAGCCATCAGGACCACATCATCTGCAAAAAGCAGAGACCTGATCCCGCAGCCACCAAACCAGAACCCCTCAACGACTTGACTGCGCCTAGAAATTCTGTCTATAAAAGTTATGAACGGAATCGTTGACAAAGGACAGCCTTGCCGGAGTCCAACCCTCACTGGAAACGTGTCTGACTTACTGCCGGCAATGCGGACCAAGCTCTGGACTGATCATACAGGGAGAAGACCGAGTCCGATACCCCATACTCTCTGAGCACTCCCCACAGGACACGGTCGAATGCTTTCTCCAAGTCCACAAAGCACTTGTAGACTGGTTGGGCCAACTCCCATGCACCCTCAAGGACCCTGCCGAGAGTATAGAGCCGGTCCACAGTTCCACGACCAGGAGGAAAACCAAACAGTTCCTCCTGAATCCGAGGTTCGACTATCCGACGTAGCCTCCTCTCCAGTACACATGAATAAACCTTACCGGGAAGGCTGAGGAGTGTGATCCCACGATAGTTGGAACACACCCTCCGGTCTCCCTTCTTAAAGAGAGGGACCACAACCCCGGTCTTCCAATCCAGAGGTACTGCCCCCAATGTGAAGTGAAGTGAAGTGAAGTATTTATATAGCGCTTTTCTCAGGTGACTCAAAGCGCTTTACATAGTGAAACCCAATATTTAAGTTACATTTAAACCAGTGTGGGTGGCACTGAGAGCAGGTGGGTAGAGTGTCTTGCCCAAGGACACAACGGATGACTAGGATGGCGGAAGCGGGAATCGCACCTGCAACCCTCAAGTTGCTGGCACGGCCGCTCTACCAACCGAGCTAAACCGATGTCCACATGATGCTGCAGAGTCTTGTCAACCAAGACAGCCCCACAACATCCAGAGCCTTAAGGAACTCCGGGTTTATTGTTATTCAAAGTTTAAATCTGAAGATCAAAATTAAGTCTATCCGACAATCATTCTGTTAAGAAACGTCAAGTTTTTTTAAACTATGTTTTATTATCGCCACGAGTGAAGAAACACCCATAAATGTGCCGCTCTGTCTTATAAACCGCAGGGATCAAAGTGTAGGGAAAAAAGTAAGGGTTTATAGACCAAGTCAGTACTTCATGAGCCCAAAGCGATTCTTTTTAGAATTTGGGGTGGTTTCCACATTTTGTCCTCCAGCCTGGTGGAGAAAACCCACGGTGATTACCTGGTGTGTTTTGTCAGATGACAGCCTTGCTCAGCCTGAGGGCAAACATCCTCCACCCACACACAGACCGGCACAGCACAGCCTCAGAGGCTCAAGCAAAAGGTGCTACGGAACACCGCGGATGGGCCGGATAAATCCACGTATCGTTTTCTTTTATCGACTACGGTTTTCCCTGTGATCTGCAAACATGTGCGTGGATGAGAGCGAGTCGTGTTGCTGCAAAGTCCTGAAGGCACTTTTTTTTTAAAAGTGCAATCAATCCAGGCTCCATTTTATGCCTAAATGGGCTGCGATACCAATTGGAGCAGAAGGAAAGGCACAATTATATGGCAGAACCATGGACTACAAAAACTAAATCACTACTTCTTATAACTACAACACGACTCATTGATTAAATCAATGAAGGAATAAAAGCATTGATCTTTATTATGTAGCTTCGATTAATCGCTTAATGCAGTCGTAAAATTAGAGAAAATCTAAAACGCATGGAATGCTTAAAATTTTAAAAACATGGACAAAGTTTCCGCACGGTTTGTGGATGCAGTGACTTACGTGTTAAAAGTGCAATGGCATCTATTAAACAGGACGAGAAGCAAGGAATCAAACAGAGACAGGATTCAATTTGGCTCAGTGAGGAGAAACCTGATAGTGTCGTGACGCTCTGTCCAAAGATTGTACGCCTCCTTCTTTTACAAACCCCGTTTCCATACGAGTTGGGAACTCGTGCAAGATGTAAATATAAACGGAATACAATGATTTGCAAATCCTTTTTAACCCGTATTCAAGTATAAAAAGGGATTGTCACATACTATCAAAACAGTGCGTGTGCATATTCAGTAAAAGGCAGCATCTAATACATAAAAGCAAATGCAAAAAAATAATAATAATAATACACACAGTGGGGCAAAAAAAGGGGCAACTCAGTATTCTTCTTCCTCCAAACACGACGAGTTGAGTTTATAGCAAAAAGTTATATTTTGGTTTCATCTGACCACATGACATTCTCCCAATCCTCTGCTGTATCATCCATGTATCCATTTTGGTATAAACTCAACTCGTCGTCTTTGGAGGAAGAATAATACTGAGTTGCATCCCAAGAACACCATACCTACTATGAGGCATGGGGGTGGAAACATCATGCTTTGGGGCTGTTTTTCTGCTAAGGGGACAGGACGATTGATCCGTGTTAAGGAAAGAATGAATGGGGCCATGTATCGTGAGATTTTGAGCCAAAACCTCCTTCCATCAGTGAGAGCTTTGAATGGTTGACCAAATACTTTTTTACCACCATAATTTACAAATAAATTCTTTAAATTTCCTACAATAGGAATTCCTGGATTTTTTTTTCACATTCTGTCTCTCAGAGTTGAAGTGTACCTATGATAAAAATTACAGACCTCTGTCATCATTTTAAGTGGGAGAACTTGCACAATTGGTGGCTGACTAAATATTTTTTTGCCCCACTGTATGTATGTATGTATATATATATATATATATATATATATATATATATATATATATATATATATATATATATATATATATATATATATATATATATATATATATATATATATATATATATATATATATATATATATATATATATATATATCTTGTGCATATACAGTGAAAAGGCATCTAATAAATAAAAGCAACAGCAATAATATATATATATATATATATATATATATATATATATATATATATATATATATATCCATCCATTCCCTTTTGGGGTCGCGCGGGGGGCCCATTGCTGTCGATGGACAGGAGCTGTGACCTTAATATGTTCCCAATATTTAGTGTTTTATCGTTCATAGTAAAAATTAAAATTCCATTCCTTTTTGAAGGCGGTCCGTCATAAAATTTTTCGCAATCAATTGGACTTTATTGTGAGGTTTTATAGTAGTTCTACCCAAAAAAAAGATACACCGGCCCCCCTGACGCATTTTTTTCTTTAAATTTGGCCCAGAGTCAAAATAATTGCCCAGGCCTGCTCTAATACTAGGCCACCGAGTAGGGTAAAATGTTGCTGTTGTTTACTTGAGTCATAATGCCGTCATATCGACGTCTACACGTATCTCTTATGGTTGACTGCCATCTACTGGCCATGTACATAAAAAAAAAAAAAAAAATGCTTCGAGGTCGGTAAGCAAAACCAGATGCACTTTTGAGTTACGAGATAAATAAAAGGATTTTAAGTGCGCCTTATAGTCCCGAAAATACCATACTTTTATTCTGGTTTCTTGTTCATTTGCAGAAACTCAGCTCAAATATACAGCAATTGTCCTTTCTGGTCCATCAGTACCACAGTTGACTAAAATCGGTGTGGTCCAGGGTGGCTTTGGCCCCCTTGAGTACAAGCCAGTGTCTACTTAAGGCCCGGGGACCAGATCTGGCCCACCACATCATTTTCTTTGGCCCTCGAGAGCCGAAAAATTATGTTTCAATAAAGTACTTAATCTTTTCTTACTAAACGTTTTCCTTCATTTCATTTTGACATTCCACAGGCCACGCCTCCCTCCACAGTACCGCTTTGGCAATAATAATAATAATAATAAAATTTATAATAAACTAGCAGCTCAGTTGGCAGAATTTTACCGTGAAATAGTAGTTTTCAATATACAGTTGATAAAAAAATTAAAAAAACAGTCAATTTTACAGAAAGATTATTGAAACTGAGACAATGTTAGATCCACTATGGACTGGACTCTCACTATTATGTTGGATCCACTATGGACTGGACTCTCACTTTTGTGTTGGATCCAATATGGACTGGAAATTCACTATTATGTTAGATCCACTATGGACTGGACTCTCATTATTTTAGATCAACTGTGGACTAGAATCTCACTATTATGTTAGATCCACTATGGGCTGGACTCTCATTATTTTGGATCCACTGTGGACTGGAATCTCACTATTATGTTGGATCCACTATGGACTGGACTCTCATTAGTTTAGATCCACTGTGGCCTAGAATCTCACTATTATGTTGGATCCACTATGGACTGGACTCTCACTTTTGTGTTGGATCCAATATAGACTGGAATTTCATTATTATGTTAGATCCACTATGGACTGGACTCTCACTGTTATGTTGGATCCACTATGGACTGGACTCTCACTTTTGTGTTGGATCCAATATGGACTGGAATTTCACTATTATGTTAGATTCACTATGGACTGGACTTACACTATGTTAGATCCAATATGGACTGGACTCTCACACTATTATGATGGATCCACTATGGACTGGACTCTCCCACTTGCTGCGAGGATTGTTCTCCCGGGATGCAATCGGACTATACCGGACACGGCTTGAAGGTAGGAACATTATTTAATTGTTCAAACTCAAAAAAAAGAACAAACAAAAATGTGAAAACACAACTTAGACCGAACTATGGACAAGAAACAAAACTCACTAAACTGTGGCATGAATAAACAAAACTTCTTTGGCATGAAAAGTCTTCGAGGTCGGTAAGCAAAACCAGACGCAATTTTGAGTTTTGAGAGAAATAAAAGGATTTTAAGTGCGCCTTATAGTCCGTAAAATACCGTACTTTTATTCTGGTTTCTTGTTCATTTGCAGAAATTCATCTCAGCGCTTCAGTCCAAGGTTATTTTATGTGTTTGTTCTAATTTTTCTTTAAGCGCTCTTGTTCATATAGTATAATAAACAACCCCCCCCTCCCATGTTGACTCATTGAAATAACCCCAACAAAGCCTGGGAGTTCTCAACTCCCCCAGACAAAACTGCGAGTGGCTCCTCATTAGGTTGAATAAAAAATGCAAATTCTGATATTAATCTATAGTGTTGATCAAAGGATGGCCTGGATACTCGGCATTCAAACCCCCCACGAGATTGACTTTGAGGCTCACTTTCATTTTATGTTTCCCAGCCAGAAGAGGCCTGCCGAACAGAAACCGTTACGAGATGAAAGTTGGCTTCTGCTAGCACGGAATTAGGATTCTCCTGCCAAAGTCTGATAGTGGCGTTGGGGTGGCAGGGGGGGGGGGGAGAGAGAGAGAGATAACACAACCAGGAACGACACAGTCAACATATTTGACTATTTCTGCTGCATATTCCACACCATCCATAAAAGTAGTGAGCGTCTGCATTGGAACAAGGTGGGCGAGGCGCTAATGGAACACTCTTCCGGCAGACGCTTTAGTCCTCTTATAAAAAAAAAAGCTACCTGCATCGGCTTTAACAGCCCAAAAAAGTCTGGCTTTCCTTCCAACCCCCGAGAATCAATCCAGTTTGTTTAAAGATCGCGTACATAAAAAAAAGTTTGGTCAGAGCAGAGTGTCTGCACTCCAATTTTCTCTCGTATATCACAAAAAAAAAGTCTGAATAGTTTTCCTTGGCAGGATTATAACCGAGATACTCTAGAACAGGGGTCACCAACCTTTTTGAAACCAACTGATTAATGCGAAGGGCTACCAGTTTGATACACACTGAAATAAATGGCCAGAAATAGCCAATTTGCTCAATTAGCATTTAATAAATAAATCTACATATATATAAAAAATGGGTATTTCTGTCTGTCATTCCGTCGTACATTTTTTTTCCTTTTACGTAAGGTTTTTTGTAGAGAACAAATTATGAAAAAAACACTTAATCGAACGGTTTAAAAGAGGAGAAAACAGGGAAAAAATTAAAATTAAATTTTGAAACTTTAAAAATCAAAATTCAACCGAAAAAAAGAAGAGAAAAACTATACAATTCGAATCTTTTTGGAAAAAAAAAAAAAATATTTATGGAACATCATTGGTCATTTTTCCTGATTAGGATTAATTTTAGATTTTTGATGACATGTTTTAAATAGGTTAAAATCCAATCTGCATTTTGTTAGAATATATAAAAAATTGGACCAAGCTATATTTCTAACAAAGACAAATCATTATTTTTCTAGATTTTCCAGAACAAAAATTTTAAAAGAAATTCAAAAGACTTTGAAATAAGAATGGAATTTGATTCTAAAGATTTTCTAGATTGGACAGAATATATTTTTGAATTTTAATAATAATAAGTTTGAAGAAATATTTCACAAATATTCTTCGTCGAAAAAACAGAAGATAAAACGAAGAATTAAATTAAAATGTATTTATAATTCTTTACAATAAAAGAAAATATTTACTTTAACAGGTATATGTGTTTAAAAATCCTAAAATCATTTTTAAGGTAGCATTTTTTTCTCTAAAATTGTCTTTCTGAAAGTTATAAAAATCAAAGTAAAAAAAAATTAAATAGTTTATTTAAACAAGTAAAGACAAAGTCTTTAAAATATTTTTGGGGATTTTCAAATTAAATGATAAATGATAAATGGGTTGTACTTGTATAGTGCTTTTCTACCTTCAAGGTACTCAAAGCGCTTTGACACTACTTCCACATTTACCCATTCACACACACATTCACACACTGATGGAGGGAGCTGCCATGCAAGGCGCCAACCAGCACCCATCAGGAGCAAGGGTGAAGTGTCTTGCTCAGGACACAACGGATGTGACGAGGTTGGTTCTAGGTGGGATTTGAACCAGTGACCCTCGGGTTGCGCACGGCCACTCTCCCACTGCGCCACGCCGTCAAATTCTATTTGAGTTTTGTCTCTCTTAGAATTAAAAATGTCGAGCAAAGAGAGACCAGCTTGCTAGTAAATAATTAAAATTTTAAAAATAGAGGCAGCTCACTGGTAAGTGCTGCTATTTGAGTTATTTTTAGAACAGGCCAGCGGGCGACTCATCTGGTCCTTAAGGGCGACCTGGTGCCCGCGGGCACGGCCTTGGTGACCCCTGCTCTAGAATCCCTTGTCTGATACCACAGACTCTCATAGTCAGATGCTGCTCAAACTCGGGTGTTGCTATGGTGCTCAGGTCCGTGGGACCCGTTTTCATTTTTTATTGAAAGAAAAACTATACAATTAAATTCTCAAACTGAGACTCACTGACTTTGGCTCATTTTATTTGAAGAAAATATATCAGAATACATATTTAATGCCCACTATTACATATAAGATGTCTGGGTCCACAGGACCCGGGGCTAATTGAAGTGTGGAAATTGATGTTCTGCGTACCACAACACCCACACCCACAAAAAGCAGGCGAACAGAGCGTAGGTACACAGAACATCATAGGGTGAAATGTGCGAGAAAATGAGAGCAGACAGCGTGTTGTGTTTGTTCACTTCTCCCTGCCATCTCTATTGGTTTGTCAGTTTCTTTCCCCAGTCTTTTTGTCCCCAACGAGGCACACCTGCTGCTAATCACTTCCCGGTAGCATTGAAGCGCGTCCCCACCAGCTGGTACCTGCCGGTTATTGTTCCTGAACTCCGCTCTGTGTTCTTGTTTCCTAGCCACCTTGATTTGAGAGGACTAGTTTTGCCACGCTGCGTGCGTCCTGGCCTTTTCTCTGCCAACCTCTGAAAGGGACTACTTTTGTTATATTTCCCATGGTGTGCACTTTTGCCCCATCACCTTTGGTTACCATTTTGAAATTATTAAATATTTTCATTTTGTATCGCAAACATTGCCTCAGTTCTCTGCATCCGGGGTCCACCCTTGAACTTAAGCCTAATACAGTGTTGACAAACAATGTTGCAACCTTGTGTTGGAACCGCAGGTTGCAGAAACACAAGAGAATAATCCCTGTGGGATGCAGAAACTGGTAGAGAAATTTTCCGTGCAACGTTCATATTGTTGTTACTCAGTGAGTCTAAGTTGCATTTTTTTGTCTTTTAATGCCTCACAATCAAACACGTTTACCTTATCCCAATAAACATCTGTTCAGTATTTTAACGTAAAAAGTGTTAAAATGTGTGTGTGACAATCATTGGTACTTAAACTTTAACCATGAACCAAACAAAATTATTCAAAGTCGGTAAGCACAACCAGAATTATTTCGTACATTAGGCGCACCGGGTTACTTTTTACCTTTACCTTATCCCAATAAACATCTGTTCAGTATTTTAACATAAAAAGTGTTTGATTGTGAGGCACTAAAAGCCTGGGTCCATCAGACCCACACATTTTGACGAAAAAAAATACGGTATATTTCGGACTATAAGGCGCACTTAAAATCCTTTAAATTTTCTAAAAAATTTAAGTGCACCTTATAACCCGTTGCGCCAAATTTACAGAATAATCCTGGCTGTGCTTACCCACATCGAAGCAATTTTGTTTGGTACATGGTGTAATGATAAGTGTGACCAGTAGATGGCGGTCAAACATAAGAGATACGTGTAGACTGCAATATGACGGCAGTAAACAACAAAATGTTAAATGTTCCGTTAAATAAAGAACGTTACACACGGCACTCAAAAATCTGTCGATGTTTTAGTATAACTTTGAAGCCGTGCCGCTTGACGGATTATCGTCCCATTACGCTTACCGTAGTCAGAGATAGAATTAGCAGCCATTGTCTGGCGTTTTGTTTTCACAATATTACGCAAAACCAAATGTTCCCTTACCCCAAAAAACATTCAGTACAGTATTTTAACATAAAAACGTTTGATGGTGAGGCATTAAAAGCCACAAAATGCAACTGGGTCCATCAGACCCACAAACGCTACTGAATGACAACTTCACGTTAGAATAATTTTATTAAATCTATCACAAACACTTGGTGTTGAAATGAGTTCCCAGCGAGAAGACCAAAAGCTGTTTTTGAACCTACCAAGAAGAAAGCTTGTAAAACTCCACTGTGTAGGGGGGGAAGCAACATGAAGGGGTTTCTGTTTCTTGCATGTATTGTAATCAACAGAAAGATATTGTCTGACCCAAGAACTACAAAAGGAAGCAGGGCCAGACTCCCCTCCAGGCACCGTCTTTTTGAACATCGTTACAAACCTCTTTTTGAACTCTTTAACAAACCTCTTTTTGAACTCTTTTGCGACCTTTTTCTTGAACTCTTTTACGACCCCGTCCCTTTGAAAGCAGCTGTTGCCATGTGGTCAGGGACGGTCCAAATAAAAGAAGGAGGCGTGCAATCTTTTGGCAGAGCGTGCTGAGACAGTGTCCGGGTGTTTCTCCTCAAATTGAGCCAAATGGAATTATGTCTCTGTTTAGTTCCTTGCTTCTTGTCTTGTTTAATAGATGCCATCAGTGTTTGAACCTGACAACACATTTGCTCAAGACTTCACAGAAGCCAAGGCAATACATTTTTATACCAAATTATAACATAATGTGTCTGTCTTGAACCAATAAACATTGTCTAAGCATTAGTTATTTAGGGCCGAAGCTAGCGCTAACAAATAAACAGCAATTGTCCTTTCTGGTCCATCAGTACCACAGTTTACTAAAATCGGTGTGGTCCAGGGTGGCTTTGGCCACCTTGAGTACAAGCCAGTGTCTACTTAAGACCCGGGGACCAGATCTGGCCCACCACATTATTTTCTTTGGCCCTTGAAAGCCTAAAAATGATGTTTCAATGAAGTACTTCATCTTTTCTTACTAAACGTTTTCCTTCATTTCATTTTGACGGTCCACAGGCCACACCTCCCTCCACAGTACCGCTTTGGCAATAATAATAATAATACAATTTATAATAAACTAGCAGCTCAGTTGGCAGAATTTTACCGTAAAATAGTAGTTTTCAATATACAGTTGATTAAAAAAACAAAAAAAACCTGTGAGTTTTACAGAAATATTATTGAAACTGAGATGACAGGACTGGACTCTCACACTATGATGTTGGATCCACTATGGACTGGACTCTCACTATTATGTTGGATCCACTATGGACTGGACTCTCACTATTGTGTTGTATCCAATATGGACTGGAATTTCACTATTATGTTAGATCCACTATGGACTGGACTCTCCCTATTATTTTAGATCCACTGTGGACTGGACTCTCACTGTTATGTTAGATCCACTATGGACTGGACTTCCACTATGTTATATCCACTATGGACTGGACTCTCACACTATTATGATGGATCCACTATGGACTGGACTCCCACACTTGCTGCGAGGATTGTTCTCCCGGGATGCAATCAGACCCTACTGGACACGGCTTGAAGGTAGGAACATTATTTAATTGTTTCAACTCAAAAAAAGGAACAAACAAAAAGGGGCAAAAGGCGAAAAATACAACTTAGACAGAACTATGGACAAGAAACAAAACTCACTAAACTGTGGCATGAATAAACAAAACTTACTTGGCATGAAAACGAGCAGCATGAACTATGGCCTGAAAACTAGCAATGTCCCCAGGACGACTGAATGGCAAAACAGGCTTAAATAATAGTCTCTGTTTAAAGCAGGTGCGTGATCCAAACACATGATAGGTGAAACTAATCAGTTGTCATGGAAACTAAAACAAACAAGGGAGCGCAAACAGGAACTAGTGGAGTCCGAAAACTAACAAAAAATAACAAAACATAATCCAGACCACAGAACATGACATCTACTGGTTAACCTGCTCAGTGTACGCCCTGAGATCGGTAGGTTGGGAGTTTTTGTCATACCAAAAACTATAAAAACGGGACCCGTTAACTCCCTGCTGCTCACTGCTTCCCTCACCTCCCAGGGGGTAAGGCTGATGGTTCTTTCAGTGTTTCCCACAGGTCAGGCATCTATTTGTGGTGGTGTGGTTGGGTGGGGGGTCGGGGGGGGGAGTGAGACAGAGGCGGCGTCGATGACCAAGAAGAACGCGGCGTTGGAATATAGGGGCAATGGGCGGCTGAGTAGCGCTTAGACAGCAGCAGCCGGCCTTCGTAGCATCCCCCCTCTGTTGCAAGTTTTGTTGATTCTATGTAAAACGTTTGTGTGCTACGGTTATGAGTTTTTTTTTCCTTGGCCTCAGTCTGGATCCCCACCCTGGAGTACAGCCTTTGACTTAATGTTTTTATTACTCTCCACCCTCCATCTTCCCCAACATTTAGAGACAGCGGCGGCGGCGATGACCAAGAAGAACGCGGAGTTGGAATATAATTACAACACTTTGTGTACATATTTATATAATATTTACATATTTATATCATATGTAATTACAAACTTCATTCACAGACAGAGTCCCATTGCTTTTATGAGCGGTCGTGGGTGTCAAAAGCCGGAAAAAACTAAACAAAAACTTTTTTTATTTTTATTTTTATTTGTGGCGGCCGAAATTCTTTCGTGGCCGGCCGCCACAAATAAATGAATGTGTGGGAAACCCTGTCTTTTGTCTTGTAAGTGCATTGCCGAACATGCCGAACGCCAAACAAATTAGCAAAGAGTATTGGTATTTTTTCCCAGCCAGTATAGTACCCTAATTGAAACACTGTTTGATTATGATTGATTGCATCAAAAGGTGTTGGTAGGGAGAGCCCCAAGTACAAATAATCAACATAAATATTGCACAAAAAGGTTGTGGAAGCAGCACGAACTGCAGAGTCAAGCCCAGTCTCTGATTAATGACAGCTCTGCAGTGTGCAAGGTGCTTCAGTTCCGCAGTCCGACAGTTCTTCCTTTTGGCCCTCCAACCCGCCTCGAAAGTATATCACCACCCCCAACAAAACTCACCCCGTTATAAATCAAACCACGGGCATTATCTCCGGCAAATAGCACTATTTTTTTTTTCGGTTTTGTTTTTTTTCCCTACGGATCGAATGGGGATTTAATAGGTTTTTAGCATCTGAGAAAGATATGTTTAATTGATGAACGCGCTTTGGTATGCAGACCCGAAAAAGACCGGCGTGTGGATTCATGGCGCCGTGTTAGGAGATAATGAACATGAGAAACAGCGGGACACATCCGCATAAATGCCGCTCCGTCATTCTCCCTCAAAATGGAATGCAAATATGGAGACAATGGCACAATATCAGCAGAAATGGCACAATTCTAATTGGAACTGTCATTCGCAATTAAGTAACGATCTCCGATGAAGACTATAGAATGGTTGCATTGTGTTTCCTCACACGTCTTCCCTACATTATCAACGTTACCCATACTTTCCACCCCTCCCAAATTTTCCGGGAGACTCCCGAATTTCAGAGCCTATCCCGAAAAACAACCATTCTCCTGAATTTCTCCCAATTTCCAACCTGTCGTCATGTCCACGTTTCCTACATACAAACAGCCCAGTCACGTTATAACAGCCTAATAGCTAGAAATAGTACGCATAAATCTAAAAAAAATATATATCTTTTTAAAAATAATGTTTTTTTAAGCATTTTTTAAAAGCATTCACAGTCTGTGGTGCCCCCAGGTGGGCAGGGAGAGGTAAAATATAGGTATAGGTCCGATAATTATCGTTTACACCAGACCTGGGGAAATTAAGGCCCGGGGGCCACATGCGGCCTGTTATGCTTTTCAATCTGGCCCGCAGAACATTCCCAAATATTTTTTTTAGATCTTTAAGATGGAATGTGTAGCTGCCATTATGATGTGCACTCATGTTTTCTAATGACCGTAGGTCTTCAACTAAACAAAGTATTTCAATGGTTGGAATCTGCGCTTTTCCATGATATTTTAGTGACTGGTGTTGTCATTGCCAATATTATTACAATATTTTTAGGTACTTTGATATTTTTCTAAATAAGGGGGACCGGAAAAAAATGCATCACTGGCTGTATATTTTTCTAAATAAGGGGGACCGGAAAAAAATGCATCCCTGGCTATATTTTAATAAAACATATTAGGGTATGGCGGACCGGTACCATTCAGAGGCGATATGGTACCGAATATGGTTCATTAGTATCGCGGTTATTTGAACTGTCAGTTTACTGTACATGTGGGGCCTTAATGGGTTGCATGAGGTCACCAGGCCTTAATTTACCCAAGTCTGGTGTAAACGATAATTATCGGACCAATACCTATACCTCTCCCTGACCACCTGGGGGCACCACAGACTGTGGGTGCCTTTAAAAATAGGCTTCAAAAAAACTTATTTAAAAAAATAATAATTTTTAGATACATGCATACTAGTTGTACCTAATAGGCTGTTCTAGCTTTTAATTGTATTTAGTTGTATTATCTTTTTGTTGTTTTTAATTCACTGTAGCACTTTGAGGTTGTTCACTCAATGTAAAATTATTTTTACAAATAAAATATATTATTATTATTACTTTAAGGAGTTATTCCATCACACTGGTAAATCCGATAACCGATTGAACAAACCAAAACAAAAGGCTCGAATAAGGAGAGATTACCCTCACTATGCTGTAATGGCGGGCTAGGGTGAAGAGATCATAAAACTTCCCCTGAGCTCACGGTGTAAATAAACACAGCCTCAATCGTGCAGGTCTTCGGACTTCTTCAGAAGTGGGTCACCTGCACCAAATGCCGAATAAACAATACAAACCAAAAAAAATCGGGCTTCAACACATTAAACGTCAACCACATTCCGAAAAAAGGGATGTTCAAATAACATAATATTTTAAACAGGTTCCTTTAGGTCTAGGCAAAATATGGCCCGCGGGCCACATGCGGTTCGTTATGATTTTCAATCCGTCCTGCCGGACGTTTTACCTCATTTTTTTAAGACCTTTAAAATCAAAACTCTCGCCGCCATTATGAGGTTTTTAAAAGACCGTAAGTCTTGAACTATAGAAAGTAGAAATGTCTGATTTAATATGTTATATTGTGAATTTGTGAATTATATTTATATAGCGCTTTTCTCAAGTGACTCAAAGCGCTTTACATAGTGAAACCCAATATCTAAGTTACATTTAAACCAGTGTGGGTGGCACTGGGAGCAGGTGGGTAAAGTGTCTTGCCCAAGGACACAACGGCAGTGACTAGGATGGCGGAAGCGGGAATCGAACCTGCAACCCTCAAGTTGCTGGCACGGCCACTCTACCAACAGAGCTATGCCGCCAGGAATGATCGGTATCGGTTTTGGAAAGTAAAATGTATGACATTTTTAAACGCCGCTGTACGGAAAACATCTGCATTGTAACACAACACAAACAACAGAACAAATACCCAGAATCCTTTGCAGCACTAACTCTTCCGGGTAACTACAATATACACCGCCGCTAACCCTTACCCGCCAACACCTCTACTTCCTCGTGCTCTCTCAGGGAGAGCATGTCCCAAATTCTAAGCTGCTGTTTTGAGGCATGTTAAAAAAACTAATCCATCCATCTCCTGCCGCTTATCCGAGGTCGGGTTGCGGGGGCAACTCCCGGGCCGTAGTCTTCCCAACGTGTCCTGGGTCTTCCCTGTGGCCTCCTACCGAACCACCTCATCTGGCTCCTCTTCATGTGGAGGAGCAGTGGCTTTACTTTGATCTCCCCCCGGATGGCAGAACTTCTCACCCTATCTCTAAGGGAAAGCCCCGCCACCCGGCGGAGGAAACTCATTTCGGCCGTGATCTTGTCCTTTCGGTCATAACCCAAAGCTCATGAGCATAGGTGAGGATGGGAACGTAGATCGACCGGTAAATTGAGAGCTTTGCCTTCCGGCTCACCTCCTTCTTCACCACAACGGATCGATACAGCTTCCGCATTACTGAAGACGCCGCACCGATCCGCCTGTCGATCCACTCTTCCCTCACTCGTGAACAAGACTCCGAGGTACTTGAACTCCTCCACTTGGGGCAGGGTCTCCTCCCTAACCCGGAGATGGCACTCCACCCTTTTCTGGGCGAGAACCATGGACTCGGACTTAGAGGTACTGATTCTCATCCCAGTCGCTTCACACTCAACTGCGAACTGATCCAGAGAGAGCTGAAGATCCTGGCAAGATGAAGCCATCAGGACCACATCATCTGCAAAAAGCACAGACCTAATCCTGCAGCCACCAAACCGGAACCCCTCAACGCCTTGACTGAGCCTAGAAATTCTGTCCATAAAAGTTATGAACAGAATCGGTGACAAAGGACAGCCTTGGCGGAGTCCAACCCTCACTGGAAACAGGTCCGACTTAGCACCGGCAATGCGGACCAAGCTCTGACACTGATCGTACAGGAGTCCGATACCCTATACTCTTGAGCACTCCCCACAGGACTTCCCGAGGGACAAGGTCGAATGCCCTCTCCAAGTCCACATGTAGACTGGTTGGGCAAACTCCCATGCATCCCCAAGGACCTTGCCGAGAGTATAGAACTGGTCCACAGTTCCACGACCAGGACGAAAACCACACTGTTCCTCCTGAATCCGAGGTTCGACTATCCGACCTAACCTCCTCTCCAGTACACCTGAATAAACCTTACCGGGAAGGCTGTAAATCCCAGTTTCTTTATTTCCATGTACATTTTGGGTGTCCCATCCAGTAAAAAAAACGCTGTAAAATTCCATTCCGTTTTTTTAAGGGGGTGCGTCATAACTTTTTTAGAACGTTGTGACTATTGCACGTAGTGACTTTTAGTATTAGTTAGGGGTGTAACGGTACACAAAAATTTCGGTTCGGTACGTACCTCGGTTTAGAGGTCACGGTTCGGTTCATTTTCGGTACAGTAAGAAAACAACAAAATATACATTTTTGGGTTATTTATTTACCAAATTTGTAAACAATGGCTTTATCCTTTTAACATTGGGAAAACTATAATAATTCTGCCCACGTTAATCCACATTAAACTGCCTCAAATTGTTGCTTTGATTAAATAAAACGACAACTTTTCTTCTACATATAAAAAGTGCAACATTAAACAGTTTCAAGTCAACACATCATGCTTAATTTATTACATTTGGGAAGCCTGTAGTTGACTTTTATTATGTAAATGTTATATGAATATCAACATGTGATAGCAAGGACCCTGCCATTCAAAACTAGGCTGCTACATTACTAATGATTAATGTAACTATAGCTGAAAATAAAAGTACAATAGCAATAGGAGAGATTATTCATCCCTGAAGACCATGGAATTCATGTAGGCTTTATGATTACCATATACGCTATCACAGACAGAAACTCTTCATTTAATATAATGTCCTTTTTTGCTGCTTCAACACACCTCAATCAACACTGTCTGTACACACACACACCGCAAAATGAGCTAACGTTACGCTAAAAGCTAACTAGCCTTCACCTCAAGCCAAAACTGCGAGCGAGCTGAGCTGCAGTTTAAGTTTCTAGAAGGTCAACGGGCTCCTAGTGATGTTTAGAAATTAGTTGACTAGGAAGTGTTTAGTATAATTTGGGAAGAGTCCGTTTCTCCCCTGCTAAACTCATATCTGCTCGATGCTAAAGCGCGCACTACATCGCTCTGAATACGCACTGCTTGATTGGCTTTGTATGTAACCAATCAGATGGTTGTGTGGGCGGGACAATGCTGGGTGCTGTGTACAGACAGACACAGGCAGAACGGAGCGGAGCAGCTTGTTAAGACTTTAGCATAGGCGGCTACTTCATATGTTCGTGTGAAACTCGTTCGGTACTCGAACTCACGTACCGAAACGGTTCAATACAAATACACGTACCGTTACACCCCTAGTATTAGTGTTCCTGAAAAAAAAGGGACCCGAACACATACCAAACAACAGGATTTAACAAGTAAATGTGTATATATCATTTAGCATCTTGGACCCAAAAAACACAGTTTCTTCTCTCAATATCGCCACCGGGTTAAAATATTTGCCCAGGTGTTGTCTATAATTACAAGGTTCATTGTCAATTAAGGGGTCAATTTCATACATAAGGCACATTAAGTCGCATTAAAGGGGTCATATTCAAGATTTTTTTATATATAATTTACACACAAATACACCTTGGCCCCCCAAACACAAAGAGGAATGGGCAAAACTGCCTCCATCGTATTCAAAAAGACTAGACCAGGGGTCACCAACCTTTTTGAAACCAAGAGCTACTTCTTGGGTACTGATTAATGCCAAGGGCTACCAGTTTGATACACACTTCAATAAATTGCCAGAAATAGCCAATTTGCTCAATTTACCTTTAACTCTATGTTATTATTACCAGAGGTGGGTAGAGTAGCCAAAAATTGTACTCAAGTAAGAGTACTGTTACTTTAGAGATTTATTACTCAAGTAAAAGTAAGGAGTAGTCACCCGAATATTTACTTGAGTAAAAGTAAAAAGTATGTTGTGAAAAAACTACTCAAGTACTGAGTAACTGATGAGTAACCTGTTTGTTTAATGATTACGGCAACAAATAATGCACAAAAACATAAAAATAGCAATGAGCAAATTCATAGCCAGGTATATCTCTTAAGCAACTAAAACAATATTGTATATTAAATAATAATATATTAAAATAAAAAATATAAGGCAAATTGAGCCACAATAACAGCACCATAGACTCAGTAGGCATTCATCGATTGATTGATTGATTGATTGATTGAAACTTGTATTATTAGATTGCACAGTACAGTACATACTCCGTACAATTGACCACTAAATGGTAACACCCCGATAAGTTTTTCAACGTTAATCAATTACTTAATAAATGACCAAGTCGAGGTGATCTACCTCATATATATACACATACACACACATCATATATATATATATATATATATATATATATATATATATATACAGTATATAATTTATAGTTATTTATTTTGCTGTTTTTGTTGACATGTTAAAGGTGTTTTAATGATGTTTAACATATAGATTCCTATCTTTCATGAAGACAAGAATATAAGTTGGTGTATTACCTGATTCTGATGACTTGCATTGATTGGAGTCAGACAGCATAGTGCTGATAACGTCCACGTTTTAAAATGGAGGAGAGAAAAAGTGCCTCCTTTCCGTCTAAGACCACATGAAAGTCGTTGGTTTTTGGCATCTTATTTGTCCAGCTTCCATATTCGTTTTTATACAATTTACAAAAAATACATTGGCGGCAAACTCCGTAGCTTGGTAGTTTGTTTGCGCTGGCTTTCGGAGACTCTTATTTTGTTAGCGCAGGCGCGATGGAGCGGCACTTTTATTGTGAAGACAGGAACTGTGTGATCAGTCTTTAAGCTTTTGACGGGAAGTACGGTTGAAAAAAAAGTGTCTTTTTTCCTTTACACTTTTTATTGATTGATTGAAACTTGTATTAGTAGATTGCACAGTACAGTACATATTCCGTACAATTGACCACTAAATGGCAACACCCGAATACGTTTTTCAACTTTTTTAGGTCGGATTCGACGTGTGACGGTCACGTGACCGCCTGGTTTTGTTTGATTGGTCCAACGTCACAAGTGACTGCATTTAAATGGTGAAACACAGGCATGCGTAGTTCCTACTTTGAATGCATGTCTGACAAACCAAAACAAACAAAGCGTGCATTAAGAGATCGATAAAAAAAAAGTAGCGAGTAACGAGCTGATTATAGATAAATGGAGCGGAGTAAAAGTAGCGTTTCTTCTCTATAAATATACTCAAGTAAAAGTAAAAGTATGTTGCATAAAAACTACTCTTAGAAGTACAATTTATCCCAAAAGTTACTCAAGTAGATGTAACGGAGTAAATGTAGCGCGTTACTACCCACCTCTGATTATTACTAATTAATAAATAAATAAATAAATGGGTTGTACTTGTATAGCGCTTTTCTACCTTGAAGGTACTCAAAGCGCTTTGACACTACTTCCACATTTACCCATTCACACACTGATGGAGGGAGCTGCCATGCAAGGGGCTAACCAGCACCCATCAGGAGCAAGGGTGAAGTGTCTTGCTCAGGACACAACGGACGTGACGAGGTTGGTACTAGGTGGGACTTGAACCCGGGTCCCTCGGGTTGCGCACGGCCACTCTGCCACTGCGCAAATTGAGCCACAATAACAGCACCATAGACTCAGTAGGCATTCATCGATTGATTGATTGTGGAAACACTGATCCTCTTAATGATTTCTCACAATAAATATATATTTTTGATGACATGTTTTAAATAGGTTAAAATCCAATCTGCACTTTATTAGAATATATAACAAATTCGACCAAGCTATATTTCTAACAAAGACAAATCATTATTTCTTCTAGATTTTCCAGGACAAAATTTTTAAAAGAAATTCAAAAGACTTTGAAATAAGATTTAAATTTGATTTGACAGATTTTCTACATTTGCCGGAATATTTTTTATTTTATTTTAATCGTAATAAGTTTGAAGAAATATTCCTCGTCGAAAAAATAGAAGCTAAAATGAAGAATTAAATTAAAATGTATTTATTATTCTTTACAATAAAAATAATACCTTAACATTGATTTAAATTGTCAGGAAAGAAGAGGAAGGAATTTAAAAGGTGTTTACAAATCCTAAAATCATTTTTAAGGTTGTATTTTTTTCTCTAAAATTGTCTTTCTGAAAGTTATAAGAAGCAGAGTAAAAAAAAAATAAATAAATGAATTCAGTTAAACAAGTGAAGACCAAGTCTTTAAAAAATTTTCTTGGATTTTCAAATTCAATTAGTGAAGTGAAGTGAATTATATTTATATAGCGCTTTTCTCTAGCGACTCAAAGCGCTTTACATAGTGAAACCCAATATCTAAGTTACATTTTTAAACCAGTGTGGGTGGCACTGGGAGCAGGTGGGTAAAGTGTCTTGCCCAAGGACACAACGGCAGTGACTAGGATGGCGGAAGCGGGAATCGAACCTGCAACCCTCAAGTTGCTGACACGGCCACTCTACCAACCGAGCTATACCGCCCCACAGTTAGATTGGACTTTTGTCTCTCTTAGAATTAAAAAACGTCGAGCAAATAAATACAATTTAGAAAATAGAGGCAGCTCACTGGTAAGTGCTGCTATTTGAGCTATTTTTAGAACAGGCCAGCGGGCGACTCATCTGGTCCTTACGGGCGACCTGGTGACCGCGGGCACCGCGTTGGTGACCCCTGGACTAGAGGCTCTAATTGCTGCCAAAGGGGCTTAAACAAAGTCTTGGGCAAGGACTGTAAATACTTATGTAGATGCGGTTTTTATGTATTTATTTTTCTAATGCATTTGCAAAAATGTGTTAACATTTTTTCACATTGCCATTAGGGGGTATTGTGAGTAGAATTTTGAGGACGAAAATGAATGTATTCCATTTTGGAATAAGGCTGTAACGTAACGAAATGTGGAAATATTGAAGCGCTGTGAATACTGATAATACACATGGTATTGAAACCACCAATTTATGGATTGATCTGCCCTTCTTAGGGCCGATGGGCGGCTGAGTAGCGCTTGGACAGCAGCAGCCGGCCTCCTTAGCTCCCCCTGTGTTGCAAGTTTTATTGATTCTATGTAAAACGTTTGTGTGCTACGGTTATGAGTTTTGTTTCCCTTGGCCTCAGTCTGGACCCCCTCCCTGGAGTACTTTGACTTAATATGTTTTTATTACTCTCCACCCTCCCTCTTCCCCAACATTTATCTGTTTCTAACCTTTTTTTGTAAGCGATCCTTTTTCTGTCTCCCTGTAATGTTTGTCTGCTCTTGAATGGGATTGTGCAGAAAATCTCAATTTCCCCTCGGGGATTAATAAAGTAGTTCTGAATCTGAATCTTTAGTGTCGTGTATAGACTGCCACAATGCTGACACTAACAGTTATTGTTATTTCATCCTCTCCCTAACTCTTATTAATGTACTAGTTAATTTCCTGTTAATTTCCGTTTTTTTTACGAAAATACTTCAGAGCTGCTGGTATTTTTTGGATGAATGTTTGTATGGAGGGGGGGGCGTGGCCTGCCGTGGAATGGGGTGAACCAGGACTGGCCTCGAAGACAGCGATAGGTGCGTAGATGGGCCAGGTGGGCCTTGTTATCTAATCACTTGTTGCCTGTATTAGCAGCAGCCGGTATGAGACACAGAGTTGGAGTTGGAGTGGGAGCCAGAGAGAGCTCAGAAAAAGAAATTTTGCTGGAAAGCAAAAGCCATGCAGAATTGATGAAAATAAAACAGTGTTATACTCTGAAATCCGGGCTCTCCTGGCAGTGTGTTGGTCCGAAGAACCCACTAGAAGGCAACCTCTACAGTTTGCTAGCAAAATATGACGTAGTCGCCAGATTCCTGTATACACGGATCGATAGAAATAAGGACATGAGCAGTGGTGTCAGGACAAATCTACAGGTACAGGTACAGTTTGTCGAATACACCTTTATTAGAGTCGTTCTTACCCCGAGGTGTGCAAAAAACACTTAAAAAAAATAATAGGTATCGGTATCGATTGTTTCCCCAAGATGCAGACGGAATTTTGGAGGTGCAGGTGGCGACTTGTCCAGGGTGTACCCCGCCTTCCGCCCGATTGTAGCTGAGATAGGCGCCAGCGCCCCCCGCGACCCCGAACGGGAATAAGCGGCAGAAAATGGATGGATGGATGGATGGAGGTAGGAAAATTATTTATTTTCCATAAGTTAGGCAACATACAAAAATATAGAGAAGCATGCAGATTGCACAGGAAGGTAGGGAACTAGCTAACGGGAAAACTTAGCATTGAACCAGGAATCAAAGAGAATGAAGCATGAAGCAAACCAGACAGCCAGACTGAGTGTGGCGAAAAGCAGGAATATATAGCTCCCTGTTAAGTGCCCGGTAGCAGGTGAGCGCCCCAAACACTAATCAGAGGCAGGTGAAAATAATCAGCACCCATGGCAACCAAGAAAACACAAACCCAGGGGTGCTGAAACAGAACTTGAGAAAAAAAACATTGTGGATTCCTAAATTTGGTGGGATTCCATTAAGGGATGTATTGTACTGTAAGTATCACACATTTTTATTTACCTGAAAATCTTTGTTTTAACTGTTTCATAAAAAAGTAAAAAAAAACACAAACTGACGGACACACTTCAAAAAAAAACAACAAAAAAACGAAAATTACTGATATTGACAAGTGGACCAAAAAATTACAATCTGCATCATTCCTTGCTATAAGCTCATGATATTTGTGAAGCAAACAATGCTTTGGGGGAAGCCTAAATAAAGATGCTTTCAAGGAAACTTTAAGTACCGTATTTTTCGGACTATAAGGCGCACTTAAAATCATTTCATTTTCTCCAAGATTGACAGTGCGCCTTATAACCCGGAAATCTGGTTGAGTTTACCGACCTTGAAGCAATTCTATTTGGTACATGGTCTAATGATAAGTGTGACCAGTAGATGGCAGTCATAGATACGAGATACGGTATGTGTAAACTGCAATAAGATGCCAGTAAACAACACCAAAAATTGAAATGTTCCATTGAGAATATAGAGCAGTGTAACCAAAAGTTGCTTTATTCCAAGCGAGCCTCATTACACAGGAGTGCAGTACCTGGAGGAGGTCAAGTTAAAAAAAAATGAGGCGCTCTTAATTTGGAGGAGCCTAACCACCTTCTTATGTTCCTTCTCTCTCTGTCTGGGTGAGCGTTCATTCAGGAGAGTACAACCTGAACAAGGAAAACAACCTTGTATAGCAAAGCCTGCTAAAACAAACCTCTTTGAAACGTGTGGTCAAAAAATCCTCTCACGGCAAAGAAAGCCGGTGCAATAAAACATCAAAAGTTTGGTTTGAATGTTAGCGCTAAAACGGAACTTTGTGTTTATATCTACTAAAAACCCTGTTTCCATATGAGTTGGGAAATTGTGTTAGATGTAAATATAAACGGAATACAATGATTTGCAAATCCTTTTCAACCCATATTCAGTTGAATTCTGCTACAAAGACAAGATATTTGATGTTCAAACTCATAAACTACTTTTTTTTTCCTTGCAAATAATAATTAACTTAGAATTTCATGGCTGCAATGAGGTGGCGACTTGTCCAGGATGTACACCGCCTTCCGCCCAATTGTAGCTGAGATAGGCGCCAGCGCCCCCCACGACCCCAAAAGGGAATACGCGGTAGGAAATGGATGGATGTATGGAATTTCATGGCTGCAACACTAGCCAAAGTAGTTGGGAAAGGGCATGTTCACCACTGTGTTACATCACCGTTTCTTTTAACAACACTCAATAAACGTTTGGGAACTGAGGAAACTAATTGTTGAAGCTTTGAAACATTCTTGTTTTATGTAGAGCTTCAGTCGTTCAACAGTCCGGGGTCTCCGCTGTCGTATTTTACGCTTCATAATGCGCCACACATTTTCCATGGGAGACAGGTCTGGATTGCAGGCGGGCCATGAAAGTACCCAAACTCTTTTACTACGAAGCCACGCTGTTGTAACACGTGTCTTAGCATTGTCTTGCTAAAATAAGCAGGGGTGTCCATGATAACGTTGCTTGGATGACATCATATGTTGCTCCAAAACCTGTATGGACCTTTCAGCATTAATGGTGCCTTCACAGATGTGTAAGTTACCCATGCCTTGGGCACTAATACACCCCCATACCATCACAGATGCTGGCTTTTGACTTTCGGGCCTATGACAATCCGGATGGTTATTTTCCTCTTCTGGACTGCAGGCGGGCCAGGAAAGTACCCGCACTCTTTTTTTTACGAAACCACGCTGTTGTAACACGTGTTGAATGTGGCTTGGCATTGTCTTGCTGAAATAAGCAGGGGCGTCCATGAAAAAGACGGCGCTTAGATGGCAGCATATGTTGTTCCAAAACCTGTATGTACCTTTCAGCATTAATGGTGCCTTCACAGATGTGTAAGTTACCCATGCCTTGGGCACTAATGCACCCCCATACCATCACAGATGCTGGCTTTTCAACTTTGCGTCCAACAGTCTGGATCATGGGTGTGAAACTCTGGCCCGTGGGCCAAATATGCCCCGCCGTGTAATTTAATTTGGCCCTTGAGGCAATATCAAATTAACATTACAGCTGGCCCGCCTTTATTACACAGCAGCGGTGCCGCTATAACACCGCAATTTCTCACACTTGCCAATCCTCCCGAAGTTCAGTGCCCCTCCTGAATATCTCCCAGGGCAAACATTCTCCCGATTTTCACCAGGACAATATTGAGGGCGTGCCTTAAAGGCACTACCTTTAGAATTCTCCACAACCTGTCGCCACGTCCGCTTTTCCTCCATACAAACAGCGTGCAGGCCCACTCGCATAATATATGCGGCTATTACACACACATAAGTGAATGCAAGGCATACTTGGTCAACAGCCATAAAGGTCACACTGAGAGTGGCCGTATAAACTTTAACACTGTTACAAATATGCGCCACACTGTGAACTCACATCAAACAAGAATGACAAACACATTTCGGGAGAACATCTGCACTGTAACATGACATAAACACAACAAAACAAATACCCAGAACCCCTTGCAGCACTAACACTTTCAGGACGCTACAATATATTTTGATATTTACCTCAAAAGGCTACAAATATAAAAGAGGAATGACATTTGCATTTAAATTTTATTTGAAAAGCCATTGATATTTTTTAATTATTATTATTTGAAGCTCGATTTTGCATGTCACTATAAAGTTATATAAGCCTTGCTTGTTCAATATTCAATGCAAAACTTGTTTGGGTCCCTATTAAAAGGTTCATTTGTTCAACCTTGGCCCGTGGCTTTGTTCAGTTTTAAATTTTGGCCCACTCTGTATTTGAGTTTGACACCCCTGGTCTGGATGGTTCGCTTCCCCTTTGGTCCGGATGACACAATGTCAAATATTTCCAAAAACTATTTGAAATGTGGACTCGTCAGACCACAGAACACTTTTCCACTTTGCATCAGTCCATCTTAGGTGATCTCAGGCCCAGAGAAGCCGGCGGCGTTTCTGGATGTTGTTGATAAATAACTTTTGCTTTGCATAGTAGAGCTTTAACTTGCACTTACAGATGTAGCGACCAACTGTATTTAGTGACTGTGTTTTTCTGAAGTGTTCCTGAGCCCATGTGGTGATATCCTTTAGAGACTGATGTCGGTCACGCTCATTCAATGTTAGGTGGAGTGATTTCTCCAGATTCTCTGAACTTTTTCATGATATTATGGACTGTAGATGTTGTGTTTGATGAGCATTCTTCAACTTTATCAGTATGTATTGCCACCTTTCCCAATTTCTTTGTCACGTGTTGCTGGCATCAAATTCTAAAGTTAATGATTATTTGCAAAAAAAAAAAAATGTTTATGAGTTTGAACATCATATATGTTGTCTTTGTAGTGCATTTGCAAATCATTGTATTCCGTTGATATTTACATCTAACACAATTTCCCAACTCATATGGAAACGGGGTTTGTAAAATGAATGTGGGAATTCTTCCGTCTTTTTCACCTGCGCAAACTCCTTCAAAATAAACACACATCAGCCTTTATTGACCCAATTTGTCTGAAGCGTTTCCACTTGATAACAACAACAAACAAAAACACAAAAAACTCACCACTGTTGTTGTCATGTTTCTTCACATTAAAAGCCTCCCGCTGCCTGGAAATTAGGCAAATGCACCAACATGCAGTCGCTGTCGGTTTTAATGAAGTCACTGCAGCAAAGAAAAACAAAAAAAAGAGCAGAGTCACTGTCAGTAATGATGCCTTTTCTCGAAAAATAATGACTCCTGGCTCAATAAATAGAGCATAATACAGAGCATTAAATATAGGAATGTGGCACCGTCCCAGAAGGCAACAAAGTGGGAATGAAAACCCCCAATTTGGGACTTTCTTTTTTTTTGGGGGGAGAATCAACATAATAAAGCATAGCGAAATCAACAGTGTCGAACATATTTGAATACAGTGGGGCAAAAAAGTATTTAGTCAGCCGCCGATCGTGCAAGGTTCTCCCCTTCTGATTAAAAGTTATTCACAGAGTTTTGATTACTGCTCCGGTTTGGATTTTACGCGCCTTCAAAGAACCCCTGAGCAAAGTCTCCTAAAAAATGGCATTTTTGCTACCCCCTTAAAATGCTTCAAAGTGCAAGTTAAAGCTCTAGTATGCCAAGCGAAAGCCGTTTATCAACAACATCCGGAAACGCCGATCCGTAATTTGACCCCCTTAACATGCTTCAAAACTCACCCAATTTTACACACACGTCAGGACTGGCAAAACTTGCTATCCAATAAAATTCAAACCCCAAAAATCAAAATTGCTATCTAATAAAAAACCAAACGCCAAAAATCAAAATTGCTCTCTAATGCCCCCTAGGAAAAAAACCCAGACAAAACTAGAAAAGCGCTATACAAGTACAATCCATTTATCATTTATTTAAAAGGATGACAGAGGTCTGTAATTTTCATCATAGACAGACAGAATGTGAAGGCAAAATCCAGGAATTCACATTGTAGGAATTTTAGAGAATTTATTTGTAAAAATTATAATGGAAAATAAGTATTTGGTAAACCATTCAAAGCTCTCACTGATGGAAGGAGGTTTTGGCCCAAAATCTAACAATACATGGATTGATTAAATCTTTCCTTAACACGGATCAATCGTCCTGTCCCCTTAGCAGAAAAACAGCCCCAAAGCATGATGTTTCCACCCCCATGCTTCACAGTAGGTATGGTGTTCTTGGGATGCAACTCAGTATTCTTTTTCCCCCAAACACGACGAGTTGAGTTTATACCAAAATGGATACATGGATGATACAGCAGAGGATTGGGAGAATATCATGAGGTCAGATGAAACCAAAATAGAACGTTTTGGTGCACTTACAGAACTTGCATCTGTAAGTGCAAGTTAAAGCTCTACTATGCAAAGCGAAAGTTATTTATCGACAACATCCAGAAACGCCGCCGGCTTCTCTGGGCCAGAGATCATCTAAGATCGACTGATGCAAAATGGAAAAGTGTTCTGTGGTCTGACGGGTCAACATTTCAAATTGTTTTTGGAAATATTCAACATTGTGTCATCCGGACCAAAGGGGAAGGGAACCATCCAGACTGTTATCGACACAAAGTTCAAAAGCCAGCATCTGTGATGGTATGGGGGTGCATTAGTGCCCAAGGCATGGGTAACTTACACATCTGTGAAGGCACCATTAATGCTGAAAGGTACATACAGGATTTGGAACAACATATGCTCCCATCTAAGCGCCGTCTTTTTCATGGACGCCCCTGCTTATTTCAGCAAGACAATGCCAAGCCACATTCAGCACGTGTTACAACAGTGTGGCTTCGTAAAAATAGATTGCGGGTACTTTCCTGGCCCGCCTGCAGTCCAGATCTGTCTCACATGGAAAATGTGTGGCGCATTATGAAGAGTAAAATACGACAGCGGAGACCCCGGACTGTTGAACGACTGAATCTCTACATAAAACAAGAATGAGAAAGAATTCTACTTTCAAAGCTTCAACAATTATTTTTTTCAGTTCCCAAACGTTTATTGAGTGTTGTTAAAAGAATCAATCAATCAATCAATCAATCAATGTTTATTTATATAGCCCCAAATCACAAATGAAGAAGGAAAGAAAAGGTGATGTAACACAGTGGTGAACATGCCCTTTCCCAACTATTTTGGCATGTGTTGCGGCCATGAAATTCTAAGTTAATTATTATTTGCAAAAAAAAAAAATAAAGTTTATGAGTTTGAACATCAAATATCTTGTCTTTGTAGTGCATTCAATTGAATATGGGTTGAAAAGGATTTGCAAATCATTGTATTCCGTTTATATTTACATCTAACACAATTTCCCAACGCATATGGAAGTGGGGTTTGTATATAAGAAATACTTGAAAATATAGCAAACTCATAATTTATTTTTTATTTTTTGCAAATAATAATTAACTTAGAATTTCATGGCCGCAACATGAGCCAAAGTAGTTGGGAAAGGGCATGTTCACCACTTTTTCTTTTAACAACACTCAATAAACGTTTGGGAACTGAGGAAACTAATTGTTGAAGCTTTGAAAGTAGAATTCTTTCCCATTCTTGTTTTATGTAGAGCTTCAGTCGTTCAACAGTCCGGGGTCTCCGCTGTCGTATTTTAGGCTTCAGGGTTGGCAAGTATGTAAATTGGCCCTCGTGTCTGAATGTTGTCTATCTGTGTTGGCCCTGTGATGAGAACTTTGATTGGGTGGTGTTCCACCATTTTCACATCTGAAGAAAACCAGTACTATAGTATTCCACTGGTATCACACTCTGGAAATGGTGATTTTTCACCTCTTTCTCATTTTCTCACCTGGGATCTTTGATCTCTGTCACTCAAAGACGTCCCTACGCCTGATGCCAATGCCGTTTGTTCAAACCAGGACATTATATTATCACCTCTCGTGGTTGGCTAGAAGCCAAATATCCAACTTCCCTGGGCGTTTCTGGGTCAAGTGCGAAAATGGAATTCAGCGGGACTATCGTCGGGGATGCAACCCGAGCTTGTTTCTATGGTAACCGGAGGGCTGTATTTAGTGCAGTTGTTTCCCTGCGTCTGGCTCTCCTCTCAGTGTGTTCCCGATCAGCCAGGCGAGGAAAGGCAAAGAGAGGACCGTTCCCGAAGGGGGCATAAGCTGGAAAGTGGGGCAGCGTCACTCATCGAGGTCAAACAAAATCTTCCGGCCGAGAGGGGATCATGTCGTGAATTCCTTACCTTGCAGGAGAGAGGAGGCCATGCACGGCAAACAACAAAGCCGACCGCACGCCAAAAAAAAAACGGTTATCTAAGGGGAAGCGGGCGACCTTTCATGTCGCCTCGTTTTGGGAGCCAGTGACTGGAAGCAGAACATCGAAACTTTAAAGTGCACTTCTGAAGATATTAAACAAACACGAAGCAGATGTTAGTGATAAAAATAAGTTTAAGGTAAGTACAGTCGTGGACTAAAGTTTACATACACTTGTAAAGAACAGAATGTCATTAGTGTCTTGAGTTTCTAATCATTTCTACAAACCCTGATTCCATATTCAGCATTAATGGTGCCTTCACAGATGTGTAATTTACCCATGACTTGGGCACTAATGCACCCCCATACCATCACAGATGCTGGCTTTTCAACTTTGCGTGGATAACAGTCTGGATGGTTCGCTTCCCCTTTGATCTGGATGAGACAATGTCAAATATTTCCAAAAACAATCTGAAATGTGGACTCATCTCGGGCCCAGAGAAGCCGGCGGTGTTTCTGGATGTTGTTGGCTTTGCATAGTAGAGCTTTAACCTGCACTTACAGATGTAGCGACAGACTGTATTTACGTAAAAACGTTTAAGTCAGAACTCTAACTTATTCATCCTCTGCTCCAAAGACCTAACCTCGATCCAGACCTCATGGTAAACAACCAGCTGGTGTACAAACTTGCCAACCCTCCCAAAATGTACAGGAGACTCCCGAATTTGATTGCCTCTCCCGAAAATCTCCCGGGACAACCATTTTCCCGAATTTCTCCTCAATTTCACCCGGACTACTTTATTGGGGGCGTCCCTTAAAGGAACTGCCTTTAGCACCCTTTCTCACCTGAAAAGGGGACTACTATATATGTATCCGTTATCCATAGGATTATTTATAACCCATAACATGGGGGTCGAATGGATATAGTCACTCATGAACGGTCCAGTATTATGGGCCACCTTGCTTAATGGACATATGCTGAGACAAAGATGGCTATGCTAATAGCTTCAAGAAACACCCCGTTCTCATTTTGCGGATGTTTTCAACAAATCCGTGAAGGATATGTTCCCGGATTCAGAGATCGCTCGCTAGTACTCAAATGGCAGAACAAAGGCTACTCAAATAGTGAAAGGTAAGTGTTATTTTTTTTTAAGTAAGCAACAAGTACATGTATTTTCATTACTGTGTACTGTACTATGTATATATATATATATATATATATATATATATATATATATATATATATATATATAGGAAATACTTGAATTTCAGTGTATTTTAGCTATAAATACACTCCACCCCCTTAACCCCGCCACCCGGCCGCGCCCAACAGAATGTTTGGAGGAGAAAATCCCAGGAACACCATTCCTACCGTCAAGCATGGTGGTGGTTGTATTATGCTCTGGGCCTGTTTTGCTGCCAATGGAACTGGTGCTTTATAGAGAGTAAACGGGACAATGAAAAAGGAGGATTACCTCCAAATTCTTCAGGACTACCTAAAATCATCAGCCTGGAGGCTGGGTCACGGGCGCAGTCAGGTGTTTCAATCCATTTAAATATGCAGCCATTAGACTCGGTTACAAACCCAACAATGGGAAAGTCATAGGAACTCAGCACAGATCTAAAAAAATAATAATGATCACTGACTTAAACAAGTCAGGAAAGTCACTTGGAGACATTTCAAAGCAGCTTAAGGTCCCAAGAGCAACTGTGCAGACAAGTTTAAAGTGCATGGCACAGTTTTGTCACTGCCACGATCAGGACGAAAATGCAAGCAATTACTTGCTGCTTAGAGAAACTTAGTCAGAACGGTCAAGAGTCAACCGAGAACCACCGGTCTGCAATAAATTGGAAACTGCTGGAACACATGTGTCAGTGTCCAGAGTTAAGCATTTTTTGCATCACCCTGGGCCCGTTTTGCTGCCAAAGGAACTGGTGCTTTATAGAGAGTAAACGGGACAATGAAAAAGGAGGATTACCTCCAAATTCTTCAGGACAACCTACAATCATCAGCCTGGACGCTGGTCTCGGGCGCAGTCGGATGTTTCAATCCATTTAAATATGCAGCCATTAGACTCGGTTACAAACGCGACAATGGGAAAGTCATAGGAACTCAGCACAGATCTAAAAAAAAAAATAATTATCATTGACTTAAACAAGTCAGGAAAGTCACTTGGAGCCATTTAGGTCCCAAGAGCAACTGTGTAGACAAGTATAAAGTGCATGGCACAGTTTTGTCACTGCCAGGATCAGGAAGAAAATGCAAGTTATTACCTGCTGCTTAGAGAAACTTGGTCTTGCTTTACAGAGACCAGTAGACCCATAATAAATTCATAAAATAACCAAACTTCATGAATTATTGGAAACTCAAGACAGCGCTGACATTATGTTCTTTACAAGTGTATCTCAACTTTTGACCACGACTGTAAATGCTTTTATAGCCTGGAATAGTGGACCCGGTTAATATTGTTATAATGTTGTCAGACAGCAAGGATATACTGACTTTTTGCTCGGTTGCTATTTTTTTTTTTCTCCCCTCCGGGATATTCATTGAGTCGAGCTCGTAAATGAACCCAGCAAGAGCTCGTCTCATTTGCATCAAGTGTCCATGTCAAGGAATTAATGGGAAGCCAACCGTTCTTTTTTGATTAATAAGGGGGAGGCCGTGAGTTTTCAGCGGCAACCGAAAATACATTTTTTTTTTTTTGACAATAATTGAAGAAAAAGAAAAAGCCTCACTTTCAAGATTGTTAATTTAGTGGATTTTTGTGTAAGGCTAATAAATAATTGTTTGACTCCTCTGGCATTAAAGTGCCACAGTAAAATGCATGAGTAAGTCTTTACTGTGTAGGGCAGGGGCGGGGGGCTTTAACCTGCATGCGGCTCTTTATGAAAATAACAAAAAAAATAGGGGAAAAATATATTTTTGTTTTAATAGGGTTTCTGTAGAACAAGGGTCACCAACCTTTTTGAAACCAAGAGCTACTTTTTGGGTACTGATTAATGTGAAAGGCTACCAGTTGGATACACACGTAAATGAATTGCCAGAATTAGCCAATTTGCTCAATTTACCTTTAATAAATAAATCTATATACATAGGGAAAAAAAATAGTATTTCTGTCGTACATCTTTCTTCCTTTTACGGAAGTTTTTTTGTAGGGAATAAATGATGAAAAAAAACACCTAATTGAAAGGTTTAAAAGAGGAGAAAACAGGAAAAAAATAAAATGTAAATTTTGAAACATACTTTATTTTTAATTTCGACTCTTTAAAATTCAAAATTCAACCAAAAATAAAATGAGGAGAAAAACTAAAATTAAAAAAAGAATTTATGGAACATCATTAGTGATTTTTCCTGATTAAAATACATTTTAGAATTTTGATGACATGTTTTAAATAAGTTAAAATCCAATCTGCGTTTTGTTAGAATATATAACAAATTGGACCAAGCTATATTTCTAACAAAGAATTTATGGAACATCATTAGTCATTTTTCCTGATTAAAATAAATTTTAGAATGTTGATGACATGTTTTAAATAGGTTAAAATCCAACTTGCGTTTTGTTAGAATATATAACAAATTGGACGAAGCTATATTTCTAACAAAGACAAATCATTATTTCTTGTAGATTTTCCAGAACAAACATTTTGAAATAAATTCAAAAGACTTTGAAATAAGATTTAAATTTGATTCTAAAGATTTTCTACTTTTGCCAAAATCATTTTTTTTTTTATCATAATAAGTTTGAAGAAATATTTCACAAATATTCTTCGTCGAAAAAACAGAAGCTAAAATGAAGAATTAAATTAAAATGTATTTATTATTCTTTACAATAAAAAAAAAAGTACTTCAACATTGATTTTAATTGTCAGGAAAGAAGAGGAAGTAATTTAAAAGGTATAAAGCTATATCTGTTTGAAAATTCTAAAATAATTTTTAAGGTTGTATTTTTTCTCTAAAATTGTCTTTCTTAAAATTATAAGAAGCAATGTAAAAAAATAAAACTATTTATTTAAACAAGTAAAGACCAAGTTTTTAAAATATTTTCTTGGATTTTCACATTCTATTTGAGTTTTGTCTCTCTTAGAATTAAAAATGTTGAGCAAAGCGAGACCAGCTTGCTAGTAAATAAATACAATTTAAAAAAATAGAGGCAGCTCACTGGTAAGTGCTGCTATTTGAGCTATTTTTTAGAACAGGCCAGCGGGCGACTAATATGGTCCTTACGGGCGACCTGGTGCCCGCGGGCACTGCGTTGGTGACCCCTGCTGTAGCACGACAACATGACACAAACCTCCCAAATTGTTAGAAAAACCCCACTATTTATGTTCAACGTGATTATTTGATGAGTGTTTAGCTAGCGCCATTTTGATTTTCTAATTTTGTGGACATGCGGCTCTTTTGTGGCTGCCTGGAGCTTTTTCAAAAATGTATAAAAATAACAACGAAAATAGGGGAAAAAATATATTTTTGTTTTAATAGGGTTTCTGTAGCACGACAACATGACACAAACATCCCAAATTGTTAGAAAAACCCCACTGTTTATACTCAACATGATTATCTGATGAGTGTTTGGCAAGCGCCATTTTGCTCTTCTAATTTTGTGGACATGCAGCTCTTTTGTGGCTGCCTGGAGCTTTTTCAAAAATGTATGAAAATGACAAAAAAAATAGGGGAAAAAATATTGTTGTTTTAATAGGGTTTCTGTAGGAGGACAACATGACACAAACCTCCCTAATTGTTAGAAAAACCCCACTGTTTATACTCAACATGATTATCTGATGAGTGTTTGGCAAGCGCCATTTTGCTCTTCTAATTTTGTGGACATGCAGCTCTTTTGTGGCTGCCTGGAGCTTTTTCAAAAATGTATGAAAATGACAAAAAAAATAGGGGAAAAAATATTGTTGTTTTAATAGGGTTTCTGTAGGAGGATAACATGACACAAACCTCCCTAATTGTTAGAAAAACCCCACTGTTTATACTCAACGTGATTATCTGATGAATGTTTGGCAAGCGTCATTTTGCTCTTCTAATTTTGTGGACATGCGGCTCTTTTGTGGCTGCCTGGAGCTTCTTCAAAAATGTATGAAAATGCCAAAAAATAGGGAGAAAATATATTTTTGTTTTAATAGGGTTTCTGTAGCAGGACAACATGACACAAACCTCCCTAATTGTTACAAAAGCCCCACTGTTTATACTCAACATGATTATCTGATGAGTGTTTGGCTAGCGCCATTTTGCTTTTCTAATTTTGTGGACATGCGGCTCTTTAGTGGTTTCCTGGAGCTTTTTGAAAAATGTATGAAAATGACAAAAAAAAATAGGGGAAAAAATATTGTTGTTTTAATAAGGTTTCTGTAGGAGGATAACATGACACAAACCTCCCTAATTGTTAGAAAAAACCCACCGTTTATACTCAACATGATTATCTGATGAGTGTTTGGCTAGCGCCATTTTGCTCTTCTAATTTTGTGGACATGCAGCTCTTTTGTGGCTGCCTGGAGCTTTTTCAAAAATGTATAAAAATAACAAAAACAAAAATAGGGGAAAAAATATTGTTGTTTTAATAGGGTTTCTGTAGGAGGATAACATGACACAAACCTCCCTAATTGTTAGAAAAACCCCACTGTTTATACTCAACGTGATTATCTGATGAATGTTTGGCAAGCGTCATTTTGCTCTTCTAATTTTGTGGACATGCGGCTCTTTTGTGGCTGCCTGGAGCTTCTTCAAAAATGTATGAAAATGACAAAAACATAGGGGGAAAATATATTTTTGTTTTAATAGGGTTTCTATAGCAGGACAACATGACACAAACCTCCCTAATTGTTACAAAAGCCCCACTGTTTATACTCAACATGATTATCTGATGAGTGTTTGGCTAGCGCCATTTTGCTTTTCTAATTTTGTGGACATGCGGCTCTTTAGTGGTTTCCTGGAGCTTTTTGAAAAATGTATGAAAATGACAAAAAAAAATAGGGGAAAAAATATTGTTGTTTTAATAAGGTTTCTGTAGGAGGATAACGTGACACAAACCTCCCTAATTGTTAGAAAAAACCCACCGTTTATACTCAACATGATTATCTGATGAGTGTTTGGCTAGCGCCATTTTGCTCTTCTAATTTTGTGGACATGCAGCTCTTTTGTGGCTGCCTGGAGCTTTTTCAAAAATGTATAAAAATAACAAAAACAAAAATAGGGGAAAAATATATTTTGTTTTAAAAGGGTTTCTGTAGCAGGACAACATGACACAAACCTCCCTAATTGTTACAAAAGCCCCACTGTTTATACTCAACATGATTATCTGATGAGTGTTTGGCTAGCGCCATTTTGCTTTTCTAATTTTGTGGACATGCGGCTCTTTAGTGGTTTCCTGGAGCTTTTTGAAAAATGTATGAAAATGACAAAAAAAAAATAGGGGAAAAAATATTGTTGTTTTAATAAGGTTTCTGTAGGAGGATAACGTGACACAAACCTCCCTAATTGTTAGAAAAAACCCACCGTTTATACTCAACATGATTATCTGATGAGTGTTTGGCTAGCGCCATTTTGCTCTTCTAATTTTGTGGACATGCAGCTCTTTTGTGGCTGCCTGGAGCTTTTTCAAAAATGTATAAAAATAACAAAAACAAAAATAGGGGAAAAATATATTTTGTTTTAATAGGGTTTCTGTAGCAGGACAACATGACACAAACCTCCCTAATTGTTACAAAAGCCCCACTGTTTATACTCAACATGATTATCTGATGAGTGTTTGGCTAGCGCCATTTTGCTCTTCTAATTTTGTGGACATGCGGCTATTTAGTTGCTCCCTGGAGCTTTTTCAAAAATGTATGAAAATGACAAAAAAAAATTCGGGAAAAAAATATTGTTGTTTTAATAGGGTTTCTGTAGGAGGATAACATGACACAAACCTCCCTAATTGTTAGAAAAAAACCACTGTTTATACTCAACGTGATTATCTGATGAGTGTTTGGCTAGCGCCATTTTGCTTTTCTAATTTTGCGGACATGCGGCTCTTTTGTGGCTCCCTGGAGCTTTTTCAAAAATGTATGAAAATGACAAAAAAAAATAAGGGAAAACATATTTTTGTTTTAATAAGGTTTCTGTAGGAGGACAACATGACACAAATCTCCCTAATTGTTAGAAAAACCCCACTGTTTATACTCAACGTGATTATCTGATGAATGTTTGGCAAGCGCCATTTTGCTCTTCTAATTTTGTGGACATGCGGCTATTTAGTGGCTCCCTGGAGCTTTTTCAAAAATGTATGAAAATTTAAAAAAATGTAGAGGAAAAAAATAGATTTTTGTTTTAATAAGGTTTCTGTAGGAGGATAACATGACACAAACCTCCCTAATTGTTAGAAAAAACCCACTGTTTGTACTCAACGTGATTATCTGATGATTGTTTGACTAGCACCATTTTGCTTTTCTAATTTTGGGGGTCCTTGGACTCAAACCTGGGGTTTACATGTTTAACTTTCTTCAGAGAAAGACATATTTTATGCCACTCCTTCTTTGTCTCATTTTGACCACCAGTCGTTTTATGCTGTACGTGAATGCGACACAGGTGAACTTTGTCGATGTTATTGACTTCTTGCAGCGCTAATCAGGCATATTTGGTCAGGGCATCACTACAAGATAATCGATGCTAACATGCTATTTAGGCTAGCTTTATGTTCATATTGCATCATTATGCCTCACTTGAAGATGTATTTGAGCTCATTTAATTTAATTGACTTATGTCCTCTGTGTATTTAATTCATATCTGAATTTCTGATGACACATATGTATGTATTTTTGGCTGAGTTTCTAATATATAGCATTCCTCAGTTATATATATCATACGTGCGAAAACAATCGTCATTAGAAAATAAAAAACGACACCAAAGCGCACTGTTGGATTTGGTTGTCTTTTTATTTCTTAGTCGGATTTTAGAACAGCTAAAGTGTAAGCCTTTTACATAGACCTTGAATTTGAAACGTTGGAATGAAGCCATAACAATCAGTTATCTCTACTGTCCGAAGTAGGGAGGAGAAGAAGAGGGGCGGGTGAGAGAGAGTGAGGAGGGAGAAATTGCAATTTTAGGATACGATCAATTTGGGCCAGGCATTGAACTGTTGTATCTAGATTGAGCTCCCAAAGCGCTTTGGTTATAAAATATAAAAATGAGCAACCTCTGTCTCTGATTGATTTAAAACCAGCTTATGTGTAATAAAAAAAAACAGGGGGGCGTTGACCGAAGGAAGAACAGGTCCAAAACGCAACAGCATCAATCGTAATTATAAAAGGTTGTTGCTGAATAGACGATATGTGTAGTATTTGTATTTATCTATGATCATCCAAATATCTTGAAACGTAGACGTAGGACGGCGGATTCCTTGTCTATTATGTGTCTTTACAGCCGTTTGTAACGGTATCAGTTTTCACACGTGCTTTTTAAAACTCTAAATAGGGCTCTGAAACGGTGATGAGTGTGGATAAATCAGTGCTTGTGATGTATAATGTATTAGTATTTTTTCCTCTATGTATTGCTGGCATTTCGACGATAAGCATATTCTCTGCATTATATGGAAGACAAAGACGCAGAATGGCCTAACATAACCAGAAATCATGATCATAATTAAAGATAAAAAACATTTTTAATGTACAATCCCCATTTCCATATGAGTTGGGAAATTGTGTTAGATGTAAATATAAACGGAATACAATGATTTGCAAATCCTTTTCAACCCATATTCAATTGAATGCACTACAAAGAATAGATATTTGATGTTCAAACTCATAAACTTTATTTTATATGTAAATAGTAATTAACTTAGAATTTCATGGCTGCAACACATGCCAACATAGTTGGGAAAGGGCATGTTCACCACTGTGTTACATCACCTTTTCTTTTAACAACACTCAATAAACGTTTGGGAACTGAGGAAACTAATTGTTGAAGCTTTGAAAGTGGCATTCTTTCCCATTCTTGTTTTATGTAGAGCTTCAGTCGTTCAACAGTCCGGGGTCTCCGCTGTCGTATTTTACGCTTCATAATGCGCCACACATTTGCGATGGGAGACCGGTCTGGACTGCAGGCGGACTAGGAAAGTACCCGCAGTCTTTTTTAACGAACCCACACTGTTGTAACACGTGCTGAACGTGGCTTGGCATTGTCTTGCTGAAAAAAGCAGGGGCGTCCATGAAAAAGACGGCGCTTAGATGGCAGCATATGTTGTTCCAAAACCTGTATGGACCTTTCAGCATTAATGGTGCCTTCACAGATGTGTAAGTTACCCATGCCTTGGTCACTAATGCACCCCCATACCATCACAGATGCTGGCTCTTTAACTTTTCATCGATAACAGTCTGGATGGTTCGCTTCCCCTTTGGTCCGGATGACATGATGTTGAATATTTTCAAAAACTATTTGAAAAGTGGACTCTTCAGACCACAGAACACTTTTCCATTTTGCATCAGTCCATAGAAGATGGCGGAAACTCTGGATGTTGTTGATAAATGGCTTTCGCTTTGCATAGTAGAGTTTTAACTTGCACTTACAGATGTAGCGACAAACTGTATTTAGTGACAATGGTTTTCTGAAGTGTTCCTGAGCCCATGTGATGATATCCTTTAGAGATTGATGTCGGTTTTTGATACAGTGCCGTCTGAGGGATGGAAGGTCACGATCATTCAATGTTGGTTTCCGGCCATGCCGCTTACGTGAAGGGATTTCTCCAGATTCTCTGAACCTTTTAATGATATTATGGAGCGTATATATTGAAATCCCTAAATTTCTTGCAATTGCACTTTGAGAAACGTTGTTTTTAAAGTGTTTGACTATTTGCTCACACAGTTGTGGACAAAGGGGTGTACCTCGCCCCATCTCTTCTTGTGAAAGACTGAGCATTTTTCGGGTAGCTGTTTTTATACCCAATCATGACACCGACCTGTTCCCAATTAGCCTGCACACCTGTGGAATGTTCCAAATAAGTGTTTGATGAGCATTCTTCACTTTTATCACTATTTATGGCCCCCTTTCCCAACTTCTTTGCCACGTGTTGCTGGCATCAAATGTTAAAGTTAGTGATTATTTGCAAAAAAAAAATGTTTATCAGTTTGAACATCAAATACTTTGTAGCATATTCAACTGAATATGGGTTGAAAATGATTTGCAAATCATTGTATTCCGCTTATATTTACATCTAACATAATTTCACAACTCATTTAGAAACAGGGTTTGTACTTTCTCTAAATATTTAAAAGTATTCATATTCTTTTCATGTCATACATATTATGCTCCTTCCAGTGCTGTACCAAATCTGCCCTTGGCCTTCAGAATCAACAATGTGGGCGTAAGTGAACGGGCACATACAGTTGATAGACAATTGCCATAGCCAATCAGATGACGAGTTGTTGTAAGTAAGGTCTTCTAAAAGACTTTGCGTTGATCATAACATGCACGCGTCCTGTGATTGGATACCCATCGGGACCGTTAGCGGATGAATTTGAGAACACATACAGTTGAGATACAGTTGTGATAGCCAATCAGAGCACAAGTTGTTGACAGTAGCCTATCCAAGTAGCCTGATGTTCACAATACTGTGATTGGATAAACACTTGTCACTCCTAATCAGGAATCAGGATACTTTATTATTGTCCATTCTTTAACATGTACAAGACACATAAGAACTGAAATTATATTTTCGCCACACTAAGAGCAGACATACGTTACGTATGCCCATTGTCTTTGGGTGTAGTGGTGTGGTGTCCATAGGCCCGGGGCCGTTCTGCATGCAATGCAAGCAAAGTTCGACTTCCAGGTGGATACACCCTTGTAATTCCAAAGTGAGCAGCCAATCACAAGTTGCAATTTAGCAGGAAGCAGGCAGATGGCAGAGAAGGAGAACGAAATGTTGATTATGTGGCAGATATATATTTGCAAGGCCATTTTCAAGAAGGATATTTAAAGAGAAACAACATCTTGTTAGACCATGTCGAACAACCTCGGTAGTCAGCTCAGCTGTTCTGGCGATGAAATGGGAAAATGCTCGAATAAGCCGACGACGAGGGGTACCACTGGCTTGTACAGCATCGAATAGGTTCTACTAATTGTGAGTTCAAATATTTTATTTTTCACTTTCAATATGTTATTTTGCAATTTTGATTTTGACAGTACCACCATAGATATGTTTTAATTGCTGTTGATTTTTAAATGCGCCAGAAAATAACCCGTTTTGTACACTGTCGATGTGCTTCAATGCTCAGTGAATGAGTTTCGGTACGGTATTTCCACAGAAATGATCATGTGGTGACATCAATGATGGTATTTTTGAGAGGTGATTATTGAAGTCGGACATCACTGAAGGCCTCGGCGGGAAAGGCACGGGCCGCCACTGCGTTTAGGAGATCGGCTTTGCACGGGCTATGAAGTTTACGCGTGTTTTAAGTACACGCAAACCCAGGAAAATTTAAATTTGGTAAGAATGCCAAAGTAAAAAAACCTTTAATATCGCCTGCTTTGACACCTCTTCTCCATCCTTCCATCCATCCATTTTCTTCCGCTCATCTGAACAGGGTAGCTCTCCCCAGCCACTTCATCCGGCTCCTCCTGGGGTATCTTGAGGCGTTCCCAGGCCAGCTGGGACGCATAGTCTTCCCAACGTGTCCTGGGGCTTCCCAGTGGCCTCCTACCGGTTAGACGTGCCCGAACTACCTCTCTGGGGAGGCGTTTGGGTGGCATCCTGACCAGATGCCCGAACCACCTCATCCGGCTCCTCTCCATGTGGAGGAGCAGAGGCTTTAGTTTGAGCTCCTCCCGGATGGCAGAGCTTCTCACCCTATCTCTAAGGGAAGAGTCCTGCCACCCGGCGGAGGAAGCTCATTTTGGCCTCTTGTACCCGTGATCTTGTCCTTTCGGTCATAACTCAAAGCTCATGACCATAGGTGAGGATGGGAATTGTTGCGTCGGACCAGTTCTTCCTCCCAGGGAGTTTAAGTTACTGGTCAATGCCAAGTTCTTTTGATGACATATATGCATGAAAGAAGGACCATTGAGACAGAATTGGAATAATTTGAAGTTTTACCAAAGCTTTGGGAGGTCAACTTCACCGATATATTCATAACGGCTGCTCTGGAGATAGCTTCTCACCCTATCTCTAAGGGAAGAGTCCTGCCACCCGGCGGAGGAAGCTCATTTTGGCCGCTTGTACCCGTGATCTTGTCCTTTCGGTCATAACTCAAAGCTCATGACCATAGGTGAGGATGGGAATTGTTGCGTCGGACCAGTTCTTCCTCCCAGGGAATTTAAGTTATTGGTCAATCCCAAGTTCTTTTGATGACATATATGCATGAAAGAAGGACCGTCGAGACAGAATTGGAATAATTTAAAGTTTTACCAAAGCTTTGGGAGGTCAACTTCACCGATATATTCATAACGGCTGCTCTAGAGATAGCTTCTCACCCTATCTCTAAGGGAAGAGTCCTGCCACCTGGCAGAGGAATCTCATTTTGGCCGCTTGTACCCGTGATCTTGTCCTTTCGGTCACAACTCAAAGCTCATGACCATAGGTGAGGATGGGAATTGTTGAGTCGGACCAGTTCTTCCTCCCAGGGAATTTAAGTTACTGGTCAATCCCAGGTTCTTTTGATGACATATATGCATGAAAGAAGGACCATCGAGACTGAATTGGAATAATTTAAAGTTTTACCAAAGCTTTGGGAGGTCAACTTCACCGAGATATTCATAACGGCTGCTCTAGAGATAACTTCTCACCCTATCTCTAAGGGAAGAGTCCTGCCACCCGGCGGAGGAAGCTCATATTGGCCGCTTGTACCCGTGATCTTGTCCTTTCGGTCATAACCCAAAGCTCATGACCATAGGTGAGGATGGGAATTGTTGCGTTGGACTGGTTCTTCCTCCAAGGGAATTTAATTTACTGGTCAATGCCAAGTTCTTTTGATAACATATATGCATGTAAGAAGGACCATCAAGACAGAATTGGAATATTTTAAACTTTTACCAAAGCTTTAGGAGGTCATCTTAACCGATATATTCAAATCGGCTGCTCTAGTTGATCTGTCATTCAAAGGGAAAAACACACTCTTTTCACACAAAAGAAAGCCCCCCCCCCCCCCCTCCTCTAGAGACGTGGGGGTTGTATTCACATTCCGATGGTTTACAACCCTAACCTGGGATCTGAAGACAAAGACAGACGGATAGAATACACAAAGGAAGAGTACTAGCTACACTCAACATGGCTATGTAAAAAGGAAGAACTCTTAAACATATCAGCATCCTTCAACAGAACGTAGATCCGCCGGCAAATTGAGAGCTTTGCCTTCCGGCTCAGCTCCTTCTTCACCACAACGGAACGATACAGCGTACGCATTACTGAAGACGCCGCCTGTCGATTTCATGATCCATTCTTCCCTCGCTCGTGAACAAGACCCTCAGGTACTTGAACTCCTCCACTCGGGGCAAGATCTCCGCCCCAGCTCGGAGATGGCACTCCACCCTTTTCCGGGCAAGAACTACGAACTCGGATTTGGAGGTGCTGATTCCCATCCCGGTCATTTCACACTCGGCTGCGAAACGATCCGGTGAGAACTGAAGACCCTGGTCAGGTAAAGCCATCAGGACCACATCATCTGCAAAAAGCAGAGACCTAATCCTGCAGGCACCAAACCAGACGCCCTGACCTCTACTCCCTCCTACAAAATAAAGCAAAAAAAACAACAACCCGGTTTACGTCTGAGCTGAGCTAATATGCTTCAAATGACATCATTTAAGTTCCTAATTGCAGCCAGCGTTGAGGTTCCGTTTCTCCCACAAATCAAACTCTAATTGGAATATAATTGCTTCAAGTGTGTAGCTTCATTCGCTATATTAAAAATGCTGCAAACGCTTTGCCTCCATAAATAAACAGCTTCCAATTGAAGCCTTGGGACACACCTCTTAATTATTCCGTCGGAGTTGGCTTGGACCCCCTTGGTCCCAATTAATTCGGAGAACTCTCTACACCACTTCCAAATTTGTGGCACCAATTTTTCCAACTTTGGAAAGGAACTAGAACAGCTCCGGTGAGCCGGCAAGGGCAGGTGTTCATTGTCCATTGAGGGCAGTGAAGGAAACGTCCGAAAGCCTCGTTATAGGAACAGAAAGGATCGGGTGAGGACAGGATGGAGGAACCTGGGGTTCAAGGTCAAAACAGTTCCTCCGTGGACATGTTCTATAAAATATTGTTTTAATTTTATACTACTCACCCTATGGCAGTGCTTCTCATATTGTGGTGAGGAGTCACCCCTGATTTCCACAGGGTTTGTCACACCTTTCAGTTGTGGCTGACTACACGTATAATCATGTGAAAGTAAATACTATAGCAAGGACCCCCTCTACATATTTTACAATCAAGCTTAATGCAACAAAAATGCAACTAACAGCGAAATATGGACGAGACGGGTAAAAAAACCCTATCTACAGTCTCCCTCACCACCTGGGGGGTACCACAGACTGTGGATGTTTTTTAAAAAAGCTTAAAAACCCTTCTTTTTTAAAATAACCTTTTTTTTTTGCTTTTTTTTTGGACCGAAAATACTACAACAAAATCTGGAGCCGGAAAAAATAAAAAAGCCCTCTATATAAGTGAAATAAAGAAGGAAATACATGTTGTATATGTTAGCAGGAGGCAGTGTGCAGGTAAAAAAAAGGTGTCTAATGCTTAAAGCAAAAACAAACAATAGGTGAGTGCCCCTAAGAAAAGGCATTGACGCTCAGGAAAGGTTATGCGGAACGAAACTAAAACTGAACTAACATGCTATTTAGGCTAGCTGTATGTACGTATTGCATCGTTATGCCTCATGTGTAGCTATATTTGCATCCAGCCTTTCCTTCCACCCACATTTAATGTCAAACAAACACATACCAATCGACGGATTCAAGTTGCACCAGTGTCAAATGATGCGAAAGTCCCTTAGTTTGTTCTGCACATTTTACCGACGATTAGCGATGCTACAATAGAGATGTGTGGATATCCTGCGACACTCAAAGCAGATGAATTTCCAACGATAAAGTCAACGGAATCACTAAGGTGAGTTTTGTTGATGTTATTGTGCTAATCAGACATACTGTATTTGGTCACGGGATGACTGCAAGCTAATCGATGCAAACAGGCTATTTAGGCTGGCTGTATGTACATTTGTAGCTATATTTGCATCCAGCCTTTCCCTCCTCCCACATTTAATGCCAAACAAACACTTACCAATCGACGGATTTAAGTTGCCCCAGTGGTCAAAAGATGCAATCTTTGGTTAGAAGGCGATCACCGAATAGCTTTAATAGTTTCAGTTTCTTCTTCAATTTCGTTTTCGCTATCTGCCTCCACACTCCAAGCATCCGTTTCAATACATGCGTAATCTGTTGACTCGCTTAAACCGCTGAAATCCGAGTCTGAATCCGAACGAATGTCGCTATATCTTTATGTTGTATCCGCCATGTTTGTTTGTA